>NW_026974211.1:0-119958 GCF_037042905.1 Lytechinus pictus | reverse complement strand
GACTCTTAAACACAATCTTTTAACTTCCATGCAGATTCAGCAACACATAGAAAGACCACAGCATGGATTAAGAGACAGGAAGAATCCATTTGAATACTATGAGGATGAACCTCTCAGAGTGGGGTACCAACAGAGAGAACCACACATTGCCTGTCATGTTACAGGTTTTGACAGGACTTTGTTTTATGTCATTGGTGAGTTTTCATGTGCGAACTATAAAGCAGAGGGTAATTGGGGGGGGGGGGGTCAAATTATGTTCTATGAAAGTGATTTTCCAGGCCAAAAATGATGAGATTTTGATAAAGAACGATTCGACTAGCAAAAACCATCAATATTGGATGGAGAATCATGAATTGATTCAGTTTTAAAGTTTTACATAACTTGGGGGAAACAGTTCTGTGTATCTCATATGCAATATTCATATCCCCACTTGTTCTCTAGTGATCTGAAATCATAATCATTATTTTTTTTCCTCCAGGAATGTAAAAATGGGGTTGACTGCTGATTATATATTTTAGATAGTTATTGCGAGTTCAGAATAATGTAAGGATCAAGGATTGGAAGTATCTAGTCATGAAAATTAAGTTTCATGTTTTGCTTAGCATGCAGATTTTCCATTGAGTAATTGTCGCCAGAGCAAATATCATGAAACCCTTGTACATTCATGTGTGGAAAATGTGTGGATGTGACATCATCAGGCTATTTCTTGCATATTCATGAAAACATGCACATGTTTCACAGAAATAATTAATGCAAAACCTAATATTCATTATTAATCATCCAAATTGTATGATTTTTGTTTCTGCTTTCAGCCAGGAGTACTAGTAACCCCTTACAGGGGAGGGGGAGTGTTGGGGGTATTTCACAGAAAGGTTTTTGTCGGAATGAAACATGTAACCCTTTGGGTTGGAAATAGGTGGGGATTTTATTTTTCTCTCATTTTTTACAATGTAGCAACATTTTTTAATACAAATATGTCATATTCAAGTGGGAAATTATCATGAAGGATGATTTATAACCACCCAAAAAGAAATATTGGTATGTCATTTCAGCTTAACAGAGATATTCTCCATTTTGCATGGATTGTTATTGCAGTAGAGTTTTTTTTTAATGAATCGAAGAAAAATCTCTTTAAGCAGTTCCAGTGCATCATAAACATCAGGTCATAACAGAAGCACAATGTTTGCAAACGTAAATGGTAAAGTATCAATTGGCTTTCATATCAATAAACCAATTACATAACATCACTTATCATTCGATAATTAAAGGTACCTTTTAGAAGATGCAAGCAGACGAAGCAACTATATCACAGTCATCCGTGTGCAGAATCATCAAAGATTTTTCTGAGGCAATAGCAAGGAGTAACAGTCAATGAAGTTTCCGATGACGAGAAATTCAAACCACCCAGCGACAATTTGATGATTGCTACAGGTTTCCAAGAGTCATAGGTGCTATCGATTGGGGCCAATCCAGGCCATGTCTGCATCAGGAGTCCTGATGGGGAACAAGCCCTGTACTTACCAGGAAGAACAGGTCTTCTGTAAATGTATAGGTTGGTATACTCACTCAGTTTTTAATGTGATATTCTCTGTATTCAACACCTACTAGAGGTATGTGATAATGAAGAAAAAATATATTGGCCCCTACTACATACTGTCTTTTATCAAGTTTCAATCTTGTTGTTGGTCAAATTTTCTTGTAATTTTATACTCTTAATATGTGAAATAAGACAATTTTAAAGATATCACTGAAGAAAAAAATATAGATAATCTGCTAACTTTCCTATTGCAGGCGAAATGAAAAATAGAATTTTTTTTTTGCTTATTCAGGTAAAGGAGGTATTAATTGCTTGATCAATGAAGATATATTTGCAGAAAGAATACCGAAGAGCAAATTTTCTAATATTCATTTTGTTTTGATCCTTATTGCAGGTATCCGTTGCTCCCCTCTTTGATGAATTCCTGCCTGCATTCTGTTGTCAATAGAAAAGGACGGTGTGCTACGGGTATAAGCATTCCATTGGATTATCTGTGCATGAAAGTGGACACTTGTGATAAAAAATGGTAGCTTGGTTGTAGTGGCGTACCTAGGATTTTCCACAGGGAGGGCAAAACCGTTCGGCCGAAAAATTTTACAAGTAAAAAAAAAAAAGGTCTTCAATCACAAATAAAGGATTTCGTAGCAGAAAAAAAATTGACAAGCAAAAAAAAAAGGTGTTCAAGCTCGTCAGGGGGGCAGGTATACGTCCTTTGCATGGGTTGTGGCTCGTCAGGGGGGGGGGGGGGGCAGAGTGGCCCCCCCCCCGTAGGTACGCTAGTGCTTGGTTGATAGGATGTATTCATGCATTCCGATTTATCATTAGTGATCAAATGACCATCTTGCTTTTTAAAAACCCAAGTTCACAACATTTTTCTTGTTTGATAAAAGGTTTGGGACGTGAATTCCAGGATATAAATGACACATATGATGGGCTAATGTATAAGCAGGGACATGAGAGGTATAAGCAACATTTTTTTCATGCTTAATTAAGTTTGGCATGAGATGGACTTGGTCTTTCTTATGATTCAAGTCTATTTTATACCAATTTTGTTTTAATCAACAATCAATGTTTTAAGTCTCATGATTTCAATTTCAAAACCTCTTTGTTAATTAAATATTCATTTTTCCTTAGCATTTGCATCTTCTTAATTTATCAAATTTAAATTATAAGATATCATTTTTGCTGAATATCCCTTTTTTCACCTATTTTCATAGGCCCTAAGATACATTTCTGTAGTAAGCACTATAAATACATTGCAAGCTATTATCATTTGTTTGATATTACTATTTTATAGAATCATCTTTTAATTTCTTTCAGAAAGATATTTGACAAATTACTTGTGATATCCATGCTTTAGCTGTAGAGTTTAAAATCTTCATTAAAGGAGAATGAAACCCTTGAAACCAGCTGAATCCATATCAAAGAAAAAATTCAAAGAAACATATTGTTGAAAGTTTGAGGAAGATTGAATGAATAATAAGAAAGTTATGAGCATTTGAATATTGAGATCACTAATGCCATGTAGATCCTCCCATTGGCAATGCGACCAAGATCTGTGATGTCACACACGTACAACTCCCTCATTGCTTTAGTACTTATTTCACTTATATTCTCACTTATTATAGAATCTATCACAAGGTGAGGTGTTCTCTTTATGAGAGGACAAGTACAGAGGTTTCACAACATTATATCATTGATGAATCGTTTGTCATATGATTAGAATGAGCAAAAAGAGATGTTTTGGGGTATATTTTCAGTGTCCAAAAGGGGAGAGTTGTTCATCTGTGATATCATAGATCTTGTTGCGTTGCCAATGGGAGGATCTCCATAGCAATAGTGATCTCGACATTCAAATGCTCATAACTCTTCTATTGCTAGTCCTATTTTACTCAAACTTTTGTTGATCTTATTCTTTGATTTTTCTGCTTTCACAAAAGCTAACTTGCTCCAAGAGTTTCATTCTCCTTTAAACTTTATTTAATCTGTTGTTTATCTATTTTCATTCAGAGTTTCTGAAAACGTAAACATATCATTTGTATCATTATGTAAAGAATTTCAATCTACCTTAAAAAGTAATGCACTAAATAAACTGCTCTGTCTACTACACATGTACATATAAGTTTTGATTTTAAAGGTCAAGTCCTCCCCAGAAAAAAATTCGATTTGAATTAATAGAAAAAAAATCAACCGAGCATAATGCTGAGAATTTCATCAAAATCCGCGTCGTTTGTAAAATAGGAACGTTATGAAATTTTCAAGTTTGGCTTATTTTTCACAACACAGTTATATGCACAGATCAGTGACATGCAAATGAGACAGTCAATGATGTCCACATGTTCGGGGGGGGGGGGACTAATCTTGGTTTCACTTGACAATGAAGGGAAAATTTGAATATTTCATCTCGTAGAATTAAAAGAAATAGTTTGCATGCCGACTGGGATGTACATATAAGTTTGTAGTCAAGCAAAACTTTAAAAATGTCATAACTTAATATCTTTACATCAGATTTTGATGAAATTTTCAGTGTTATACGCTCGTGTTTTTCTCTTTTTATTCAAATCAACTTTGTGGGGGTGGACTTGTCCTTTTATATCGTTTTCAAGTAATTGTGTCAGGAGAAAACAAAAATGAAATTCTTTTATCAATTCTGTCCATATGCTGCATGGTTCATCGTTCTTGCAGGAGGCAAAAAATAAATTTATATAAGAAAGTCTTATTTTATTTACTTTCAGATAAAAATTGTGCTAAGGAGAGATTAAGGTTATGTGTAAGACAGGGGTGGTGGTAATGGTATGTTGGTTAAGGTTGTGTATGAAAAAAGTCAAGTGATTGCTTGCTTGTGCAGGAGGATATACTTCAAGAAACTTGTTGTAAGGCATAATGCAAAATTATTTATAATAGAACTTAATTGAGAGAAAAGTATTTGGCACGTTAAGATGCACAATAATGTACATGTGATTGAAGCAAATGAGAAATGAAAGGAGTAAAGGTAGCTACATGTGTCACTGAGAGAATTGCCTGTGGTGTTATATTTATAGCATAAATCTTTGTTTAAAAGTTATTTTATTTTAGGAAATTTATTCCCTTCAGTTTGAAAGTATAGAGGGCGGACCATGGACCACTGACCATGGAAAAAAGTCCCCCCCCCCAAAAAAAAAGAAGAAAAAAAAAAAAAAATATTACCAAGAAAAGAAAGAAAGGTGAAACACATTATTTTCTGAATATTATGTCAAATCTATCACAAAATTGGATATTTGATATTAAAATTTTGAATATTATTCCTTGCTCGCAAGTTTTTATTTTACCTGATATGCCATATTTAGCCCACTGATATTTCCCCAATTTCAAATATATTATTATGATTGGGTGGAATACCCTTTACACTTATCCAGGATTGATAAGTCTTTATTTTTCTGATAAGGAAATTGTGTTTCCTTTAAGGAAAAAAATACTGCAAGCATGGTGAATAGCTTGACCCCCCCCCCCTCCAAAGCAAACTGGAGTATATAGGTTAAGGTTGGGAATAATGCGATTGCAAGAGTGACCAGTGAGTGTGGAGGAGCTACTAATGAGTATCTCAGCTCCTTTTAGAGATGTTGGTAGAACTGACGTACAGAATAGGGAGGGGGGGGGCTTGGGGCTCTTGCCCCCCCCCCCAAAAAAAAAAAAAAAAAAAAAAAAAAAAAATTCACGACCAAGAAAAAGATAAAAGAAATGAGGGTGAAATAGAATATTTTTTGATATTATGTGAAAATCTAACACAAACTAGGATTTTAATGTCAATTTAAAAAAAATTTTGCTCGCTTAATTTTTTTTTTTAAATCAATTTATCGAGATACACCATATAAGAAGACAATAATAAATAAATGAATTGAAAATATTACTTCGAATGGGAAAGTCAATTCTGAGGGAAAGGAAAAGAGGCACGCTTGTGGACGCGAGATCAGATCAAGGTCATGTCGCTTCACCCCACGCGACGCTGGCCCCACCATTTACCAAGTACATAACCCAAACAAAGATTCAATTCCATATTTCCATTTTCTATCAAAGCTAGCTCCGGGCTAAGTTCCACCGGACTTCGATAAGGTAGGTAGGATTATACAATCAGATTGGTTATGATTTAATTCAAACAAATGTGCACTTGATCTAGATGTAATTGGCGTGTAACGTTAGATTTATTTTTCCGTAGATCTAAGTAACTTCCTCAGGCCTAAAACGCAGTTACGGCACGCTATTATAGGCCTAGATCCACCGTCCACGTCTAACTGCACTGTAATACGATGGCGATCGATCTGGACTTCGACCACAAAAAGGCAAAAAAAACAAAAAAACTTTGGTCTCTGTCATTGTTCCGCTGGACTCCGTTGCCTCCACTAACCAATTGAGAAATAAGAAATTGAAAAAAAAATGTGTATACCCCCCTCGAAAAAGCCGGCTGCTGCAGCTGTCTAAAAAAGGTTGAAACTTCTTCACGTTGCAGTGCACCTACCGCACGGTATACCGTACATTGACGGAGTTTGAACTTCTCGATACGGTACGATGCTGCAGGCGCAGTCGAGCTAGCTCGCACGCAGGCAGCGCTAACGTTAGTCCGAACCTAAGTTGGTAAATATTAACAAATAAGTAATGACAATGTTCGTTGTCAACACCTCATTGCTAAGAAATTCAAGTTCATGCTGCTGATACATGATTTTGGGGTTGAGTTCTGCTTCCTAACTCATGTGATGCAATGGCGACATTTCATATGGCCCTAGCAGACGAAACTCTCAAATACGGCACTGAGCATGCTCAGTACTGCTTTATTACACTGAGCATGCTCAGTGCAGTGTTATAATAGTATGCTAGCTTCAGTCCATGATTTAATCCATGGACTAAAGTTATCACCGGGGTATAACTCAGCCGTGGGTTAAATTTAGCACCGGGTGCTAAAGTTAGTCCATGGATTAGTTAGTCCACCGTTTGTGAATAGCGCAGTGGACTAACTTTATACCCCAGTATTAGTTAACCCCCGACTAAATTTAACCCCGGTATAACTTTAGTCGACCTTTGTGAATTCGGGCCTTTATGTCTTGAAAATCAAGCAAATTGATCTTTATTAATCACTTCATCGATTTAGGGGTGAACATTGGTGCACAGAAAAGGGGGACGGGGTCTACGATGCCCCGAAAGGTAGGGGGTGCATGGACGAAAATATAGCGCGTGTTATATAATTATGTATTATATACGTGTATTCCAACAATTCCACTTTGGTCTGGTAATACATTCGCCGCTAATCGAAATCACCTTTTTATGTCCTGAAAATCGACCAAATTGATCTTTATAAATCTTTTCATCGATCTAGGGGTGAACATTGGTGCACAGAAAAGGGGGACGGGGTCTACGATGCCCCGAAAGGTAGGGGGTGCATGGACGAAAATATAGCGCGTGTTATATAATTATGTATTATATACGTGTATTCCAACAATTCCTCTTTGGTCTGGTAATACATTCGCCGCTAATCGAAATCACCATTTTATGTCTTGAAAATCAACCAAATTGATCTGTATTAATCACTTCATCGATTTAGGGGTGAACATTGGTGCACAGAAAAGGGGGACAGGGTCTACGATGCCCCGAAAGGTAGGGGGTGCATGGACGAAAATATAGCGCGTGTTATATAATTACGTATTATATACGTGTATTCCAACAATTCCACTTTGGTCTGGTAATACATTCGCCGCTAATCGAAATCACCATTTTATGTCTTGAAAATCAACCATATTGATCTGTATCAATCACTTTATCGATTTAGGGGTGAACATTGGTGCACAGAAAAGGGGGACAGGGTCTACGATGCCCCGAAAGGTAGGGGGTGCATGGACGAAAATATAGCGCGTGTTATATAATTATGTATTATATACGTGTATTCCAACAATTCCACTTTGGTCTGGTAATACATTCGCCGCTAATCGAAATCACCATTTTATGTCTTGAAAATCAACCAAATTGATCTTTATTAATCACTTCATCGATTTAGGGGTGAACATTGGTGCACAGAAAAGGGGGACGGGGTCTACGATGCCCCGAAAGGTAGGGGGTGCATGGACGAAAATATAGCGCGTGTTATATAATTATGTATTATATACGTGTATTCCAACAATTCCACTTTGGTCTGGTAATACATTCGCCGCTAATCGAAATCACCTTTTTATGTCTTGAAAATCGACCAAATTGATCTTTATAAATAACTTCATCGATCTAGGGGTGAACATTGGTGCACAGAAAAAGGGGACGGGGTCTACGATGCCCCGAAAGGTAGGGGGTGCATGGACGAAAATATAGCGCGTGTTATATAATTATGTATTATATACGTGTATTCCAACAATTCCACTTTGGTCTGGTAATACATTCGCCGCTAATCGAAATCACCTTTTTATGTCTTGAAAATCAACCAAATTGATCTTTATCAATCACTTCTTCGATTTAGGGGTGAACATTGGTGCACAGAAAAGGGGGACGGGGTCTACGATGACCCGAAAGGTAGGGGGTGCATGGACGAAAATACAGCGCGTGTTATATAATTATGTATTATATACGTGTATTCCAACAATACCACTTTGGTCTGGTAATACATTCGCCGCTAATTGAAATCACCTTTTTATGTCTTGAAAATCAACCAAATTGATCTTTATTAATCACTTCATCGATTTAGGGGTGAACATTGGTGCACAGAAAAGGGGGACGGGGTCTACGATGCCCCGAAAGGTAGGGGTGCATGGACGAAAATATAGCGCGTGTTATATAATTACGTATTATATACGTGTATTCCAACAATTCCACTTTGGTCTGGTAATACATTCGCCGCTAATCGAAATCACTATTTTATGTCTTGAAAATCAACCAAATTGATCTTTATTAATCACTTCATCGATTTAGGGGTGAACATTGGTGCACAGAAAAGGGGGACGGGGTCTACGATGCCCCGAAAGGTAGGGGGTGCATGGACGAAAATATAGCGCGTGTTATATAATTATGTATTATATACGTGTATTCCAACAATTCCCCTTTGGTCTGGTAATACATTCGCCGCTAATCGAAATCACCATTTTATGTCTTGAAAATCAACCAAATTGATCTTTATTAATCACTTCATCGATTAAGGGGTGAACATTGGTGCACAAAAAAGGGGGACGGGGTCTACGATGCCCCGAAAGGTAGGGGGTGCATGGACGAAAATATAGCGCGTGTTATATAATTATGTATTATATACGTGTATTCCAACAATTCCACTTTGGTCTGGTAATACATTCGCCGCTAATCGAAATCAACTTTTTATGTCTTGAAAATCGACCAAATTGATCTTTATAAATCTCTTCATCGATCTAGGGGTGAACATTGGTGCACAGAAAAGGGAGACGGGGTCTACGATGCCCCGAAAGGTAGGGGGTGCATGGACGAAAATATAGCGCGTGTTATATAATTATGTATTATATACGTGTATTCCAACAATTCCACTTTGGTCTGGTAATACATTCGCCGTTAATCGAAATCACCTTTTTATGTCTTGAAAATCAACCAAATTGATCTTTATTAATCACTTCATCGATTTAGGGGTGAACATTGGTGCACAGAAAAGGGGGACGGGGTCTACGTTACCCCGAAAGGTAGGGGGTGCATGGACGAAAATATAGCGCGTGTTATATAATTATGTAATATATACGTGTATTCCAACAATTCCACTTTGGTCTTGTAATACATTTGCCGCTAATCGAAATCACAATTTTATGTCTTGAAAATCAACCAAATTGATCTTTATTAATCACTTCATCGATTTAGGGGTCAACATTGGTGCACAGAAAAGGGGGACGGGGTCTACGATGCCCCGAAAGGTAGGGGGTGCATGGACGAAAATATAGCGCGTGTTATATAATTATGTAATATATACGTGTATTCCAACAATTCCACTTTGGTCTGGTAATACATTCGCCGCTAATCGAAATCACCATTTTATGTCTTGAAAATCAACCAAATTGATCTTTATTAATCACTTCATCGTTTTAGGGGTGAACATTTGTGCACAGGAAAGGGGGACGGGGTCTACGATGCCCCGAAAGGTAGGGGGTGCATGGACGAAAATATAGCGCGTGTTACATAATTATGTATTATATACGTGTATTCCAACAATTCCACTTTGGTCTGGTAATACATTCGCCGCTAATCGAAATCACCTTTTTATGTCTTGAAAATCGACCAAATTGATCTTTATAAATCACTTCATCGATCTAGGGGTAAACATTGGTGCACAGAAAAGGGGGACGGGGTCTACGATGCCCCGAAAGGTAGGGGGTGCATGGACGAAAATATAGCGCGTGTTATATAATTATGTATTATATACGTGTATTCCAACAATTCCACTTTGGTCTGGTAATACATTCGCCGCTAATCGAAATCACCTTTTTATGTCTTGAAAATCAACCAAATTGATCTTTATTAATCACTTCATCGATTTAGGGGTGAACATTGGTGCACAGAAAAGGGGGACGGGGTCTACGATGCCCCGAAAGGTAGGGGGTGCATGGACGAAAATATAGCGCGTGTTATATAATTATGTATTATATACGTGTATTCCAACAATTCCACTTTGGTCAGGTATTACATTCGCCGCTAATCGAAATCACCATTTTATGTCTTGAAAATCAACCAAATTGATCTTTATTAATCACTTCATCGATTTAGGGGTGAACATTGGTGCACAGAAAAGGGGGACGGGGTCTACGATGCCCCGAAAGGTAGGGGGTGCATGGACGAAAATATAGCGCGTGTTATATAATTATGTATTATATACGTGTATTCCAACACTTCCACTTTGGTCTGGTAATACATTCGCCGCTAATCGAAATCACCATTTTATGTCTTGAAAATCGACCAAATTGATCTTTATAAATCTTTTCATCGATCTAGGGGTGAACATTGGTGCACAGAAAAGGGGGACGGGGTCTACGATGCCCCGAAAGGTAGGGGGTGCATGGACGAAAATATAGCGCGTGTTATATAATTATGTATTATATACGTGTATTCCAACAATTCCACTTTGGTCTGATAATACATTCGCCGCTAATCGAAATCACCTTTTTATGTCTTGAAAATCAACCAAATTGATCTTTATTAATCACTTCATCGATTAAGGGGTGAACATTGGTGCACAGAAAAGGGGGACGGGGTCTACGATACCCCGAAAGGTAGGGGGTGCATGGACGAAAATATAGCGCGTGTTATATAATTATGTAATATATACGTGTATTCCAACAATTCCACTTTGGTCTGGTAATACATTTGCCGCTAATCGAAATCACCATTTTATGTCTTGAAAATCAACCAAATTGATCTGTATTAATCACTTCATCGATTTAGGGGTGAACATTGGTGCACAGAAAAGGGGGACGGGGTCTACGATGTCCCGAAAGGTAGGGGGTGCATGGACGAAAATATAGCGCGTGTTATATAATTATGTATTATATACGTGTATTCCAACAATTCCACTTTGGTCTGGTAATACATTCGCTGCTAATCGAAATCACCATTTTATGTCTTGAAAATCAACCAAATTGATCTTTATTAATCACTTCATCGATTTAGGGGTGAACATTGGTGCACAGAAAAGGAGGACGGGGTCTACGATGCCCCGAAAGGTAGGGGGTGCATGGACGAAAATATAGCGCGTGTTATATAATTATGTATTATATACGTGTATTCCAACAATTCCACTTTGGTCTGGTAATACATTCGCCGCTAATCGAAATCACCTTTTTATGTCTTGAAAATCGAGCAAATTGATCTTTATAAATAACTTCATCGATTTAGGGGTGAACATTGGTGCATAGAAAAAGGGGACGGTGTCTACGATGCCCCGAAAGGTAGGGGGTGCATGGACGAAAATATAGCGCGTGTATTCCAACAATTCCACTTTGGTCTGGTAATACATTCGCCGCTAATCGAAATCACCTTTTTATGTCTTGAAAATCGAGCAAATTGATCTTTATAAATAACTTCATCGATTTAGGGGTGAACATTGGTGCATAGAAAAAGGGGACGGGGTCTACGATGCCCCGAAAGGTAGGGGTTGCATGGACGAAAATATAGCGCGTGTTATATAATTATGTATTATCTCAACCCAGACAAAATACACGAGAGGCGAGTAAATGCATTTTCCGTGGAGTTTAATAAAAATTGTTTCTGAAAAGCATCATCCAAATGATGTATACCAAAATGCAAAATGATGTGTTGTCAAATAAAGCCAACATAATATAATGCAACAATCAAAACATAATAATATAAACGTAAAGCCTCCTGAGATGTGTCATATGCGAAAAATTAAAGTTATTAAACCAATCTCCTCAATTGACAATTAAAACAGTCCATCCACATTCATGACAAAGACACCAGTTTGTCATGTTGGCCAAATGTGGGCAACGTAAAATTCCATCTGCAAAGCTACGAAGCAAAGATTCCCGTTTGCAACACGAGCTTATGCAGGAAAACTTTAAAAACAGAAACTAGTGCTCAGAAGCCCCACCAACGGCCCTGAACTAGAATGTGAACGAGGCAACGTTAATGTTCGGTCCGAAATGGAATTCGCTGGTGGCCTCATCCAAATCGGGTGACGAACCAAGCCCCGTTCACATTATAACATGAGGAGTGGAATATACGAAATTGGTCTAAATAAATGAAAAATATTATCTCAGGAAGCCCAAAATAAGTGAAGAATCATAATGTGTTGTGGCAAAAAATGGAATGCCGCCAAACGGGATGACTCATCGTCAGCCCGCCGCCACAACACAATATGATGCCAATAGTTCAAACCATGCTGTATTTACAAGGTCCACGCTAAGAAGCGGGGAAAAAAAGGGGGGGGGGTGCATTAAACGAACAGGGACGCACAATTAAACCATCTAGGAGGATTCATGCTCATTCAGTCCACTTGCGAAGAATCTAGTGCACTAAGATAAAGGAGAGGCGGGGGGGGGGGCGGGGCTTAGTCAGTAAATAGTGAAGTTTGTAGTAAGGACGTGAGATCTGATGATACCACGTGTGAGTTCTGGATAAGGTATTCAGGTCATAACATCTGCTCATAAAAAGGTTCCAACTGTTCGCGACGTCCGAGCCAGCGAGTCCTCGACGGAGGTAAAACAGCTGTTACTCTAGTGATTTCGCTCCGCGACAAAGAAATCAAGTGTTCTCCTGTTCGCGGATGTATTGAGTTTTAGGACCCGGCCACGTGCCGAGTAGTGAGGGCCCGCCCCCAACTAGAGCGGGACTGCCCGCGTCAGCGAAACGTGAATTGTCCCCTTCCTCTCTTACGATTCCGTGGAATGCTGACACAACCCACGTCGAGACTCCAAATAACTGCACATGGAAGAGAGAAAAGGAAAGAAACAGCGGCACCAATTGTACATTCTAAAAAGGGGGGGGGGGTACATAGTTACCATAAACACGATAAGTGTAGCAAAGACCACAATCTACTAACAGTGGGCGAGCAATTCTGCCTGCGCCCATGGAACTATTAACGGGTAAGATAACCATTGCGTCACTATGGCAACAAGCGAGAGAGAGAGAGAGTAAGGTTAATATTTACTGCTCGTTAGGGGTTGTCAAAAAACAAAAACAAATAAACATTAGGTCGATATTAAATTGTGCACAAACTGGTATTAAACATAGAAGGGTGATAAACATACTGGCAAAATTGCTTAAATTAAGGGGGGAGAGGTTGTCGAATATACAATCTGTGTGTGTTGGAAGCCCAGCGCCCCATATTTTGAATGCAAACATCGGGAACACATGCCATGGCTGCAGAAGTTGCCGCCCCAATACGGAAAGAATGGGAAGAGAAATGAGCAACGGGTAGCCCGCAAAAACTAATGGCACGCTTTAAAACTTGGCCAAATTGGTGCCTCGTTAGGGGTGACGAGTCAAAGTGACGGAAAAAGGCAGAGCCGACCGAGCTCCGCAGAGCGAGGTAATCATTTACAGCGCGAAGTGGGCATACATACGAAACAACATTCTGTGGAATTAAAATCGAGCATCCACGTCCAGTTTGATCTGTTTTAGACCTCGCAATCACAATGCGCAATTTTGCTTGATTACCCATACCTTGAATAATAACATCTTTTTCTGATAAAGGAACGGGTTCATGTCTAGATCGAGACGTGAACTCCCCTACTCGAAGAAAACCAAAGAAAGCGATTAGAAAGGCAGCCCGAAACAATGCCAGATCATACGTATTAACGCATACGTGAGTCAATGAATTTAGGATGGATTTGAGAATAGGCAGGGTTATGGGACACCGGGTATCACGGCGAGCATTTTTCCGCCTGCACCCGTCTACCAGCCGCCGGATTACAAACGCGTCAGTCACATCAGGCCAACCCAATGTTTGCATCGTAAAAGCCAGGCCTGATATATATGTACTTATTGTTGCCCCCGCATACCCATTCCAGGAGAGATAAGCAATAAATTGAGCGACCTGCTCAACGTCAGGACGTATACTTATATCATAATGATATTGCAGCCGAAACTGCTTAAACACAGACCAAGCGTTCCTATAAGTATGATGAGTGCCGGGCGCCCGCGAAGAAAACAACAGATGCTCTCTCTCTATATGAAGCTGCTCCAAAGATGGGCGGGAAGCTTGCTGCCAGCCAGATCTGCGCCTGGTGCTAACCTGCGAAACCTGTCCATCTGAAAACGAGAGAGGGCATCAGCCTTTTCATTGCGAGAGCCTGGCACGTAACGTGCTTTGAACATAATATTATGTTCCAAACAAAGAACTTCCAGCAAACGAACCAGTTTCATTACACTAGGACATTTCGAAGTTAAGGAATTAACAACATGAACAACTGTTTGATTATCCGACCAAAATAAGACCTTAGAATTAGCTAGAAGAGCCCCCCCACATACGTATACCGACTACTATTGGGAAAAGCTCTAGAAAAGCGATGGAATAATTCTTCTCCAGTATTTCAGCTGGCCATTTCCCTTGAGCCCACTTATCCTGGAAGGATATACCAAAGCCAATGCTACCCGCAGCGTCAGTAAAGAACTGAAAATGAGCATTAGTTACCCATGTTGAGTGTGAAAACATAACTGTGCCATTGAAATCGGACAGAAACGTAAGCCAGGCCTGCATGTCCTCTTTTGCGCCGCGTGAAAGCCTTATCCGGTGGTTTGAGGTGCGGACCCCTTTAGTAAGATCGATAAGTCTCCTTAGGAAGGCTCTTCCGGGAGCCACGGCTTTACACACGAAATTAAGGCTGCCAATTAGCGACTGCAACTGCCGCAACGAGAGCTTATCTTTCTTAACAAAATCAATGAGCATTGCCTGTAACACGTTTACTTTCTCCTTGGGTACCCGAACTCTCTGCTCAGCCGCGTCGATTTCAAGCCCTAAAAATATGATAGTGGGAACGGGCCCCTCAGTCTTCTCCTCCGCTATCGGGACGCCAAAAACCTCGCACATCGCCTTAAAATGATACATCAAGGAACGACATTCCTGCCGTGTTGCGCCAACAAAAAAGAAATCATCCAAATAATGCAAAATTTGCTCTGAATTCGCAATTTCACGGCAACATGACTCAAGAAAAGTGCTAAAACGCTCAAAATGGGCACATGAAATTGAGCAGCCCATTGGCAAGCATTTATCAAAGTAATACGCGCCATCAATGCAAAACCCCAGAAGGTCAAAATCGGAGGGATTCACTGGTAGTAAGCGAAAAGCGGATTTTATATCGGTTTTTCCCATGAGAGCACTAGCTCCCAAGCGAGCAACGAGATCAACCGCCTTGTCAAATGAAGTGTAATTCACGGAACATAAATCGGAATCAATGTGGTCATTAACCGAAGCCCCCCGAGGAGAAGATAGATGCTGAATTAGACGGAATTCTCCCGGATTTCGCTTGGGGACGAGCCCTACCGGGGAGCAGCGAAAGTTATCGAAAGGCGGGTCTTGGAAAGGACCTGACATTCTCCCTAAACTAACTTCCTTACCAACTTTCTCCAACAGCATGTCCCTATGCTCCCTAGCAGATTTCAAATTACGCGAGAACACAGAGCGACGCTCGCCTGTGAAACCCAATGAAAAACCCAACCTTAAACCAGAAATCAGAAAAGCTGCATTATGTTGATTATGGTGCCGTCTAAGAAATGGGAGCATGCTGCCAAGTTTAATTGGAGTTGGAGCTAGGCTTCTGTTTGGCGATTGCAGCGGCAGAGTTGCAGGCGTGTGAGCCATGCGCTGCTGAGGAGCATTTTCCGCACCGGTGAGCATAACGACAGGCGGTGCGTTGGCATGACCCAGCGTTAAAGGCGAAACAGACTGGTGAGGAGCGGAAGGGGGCAGGCGCGGCGCCAGGGGCCCGAATTGCCCCTTGTCTGTTGGCATATCCTGAGGATGGGAAACTACCCCGCCGAAACGACCGGTCGTATGGCCGAAAGGGCTGGTTACCCCCAAAAGACGAAAACGCTGCTCGACCGGGCGTCGAAGCTACTGTCAGCCATAGCTCGGTGTCTATGACAGCCCAGGAACGATGTGGATGACGGGCCTGACGTAACCGAAATTGAATGTCATAGGCCCGCCAATTGAAACCCCCAAAACGCACAATAGAGCGAACGATATCCATATACTTGAGGAGCTCGCGCGCACGCATACAGTGTCGCTCCAAGTATATAGACGCGTAAATAATGAACGCAGATGTCCACTGTTCTATGCTGGCGATCACCGGAGCCTTGCTTTGGGGGCGAAGCATTAAAGCGGACCCGGTGGCACAAAGGCTGAAGGCCTGCAACTGGGAACTTTCCTCACTTAAGCTTTCCCTTTTTACAAATCCTCCTAACTCTACAAATTCACCTTTCCAAATCTTCTCCTTAACACTGGAAGGCACCTCCCCGCCCAAATCATCACACACAAAGCTAAGCATATCTGGCTGCGCAGACAGCGTAGGAAAAGGAGGGTTGGGGGCTGGTGTAAAATTATCATGACTATTAAGCCCCTCAACTACATGGGCAGGAGGGATAGAAGGAGAAGCTTGGGATTGAATTTGGGGAATGACCGGATCTTGTGGAGAAGTCACAAGAGGCCAGGAGCCCCCCATTGTCCCGAACTCACCGTTGGTTGTCGACGCCGAACTTCCAGCAGCTGGGCTCTGCGTAGAAGTAAAAACTTGGCCGACGTCTGTCTCGAGGTCGACAGGAGAAGGCTGGCTGGCGGCATCTCGGACCGAACGACGAGTAGACTTCCTCTGACTTAACTTTTTGCCTGGCTTAACCTTGGGCATGATTGAATAATGCAGGGGTGGCGAAATTGAAAAGTCCTTAGAGCAAACTGTGACTCCTAACAGCTCAAAAGTCCAACAAACGGATATAACACAAATATACAGGTATGTTCCTAGATAAAAGAATAAATTCTCAACTGCGAAGCGTTCTTTAAGATATATGAATGGGTAAGAAAGACAATTAGAAGGATCACAACTAAAGAGTTCACATTCGCCGCTAATCGAAATCACCTTTTTATGTCTTGAAAATCAACCAAATTGATCTTTATTAATCACTTCATCGATTTAGGGGTGAACATTGGTGCACAGAAAAGGGGGACGGGGTCTACGATGCCCCGAAAGGTAGGGGGTGCATGGACGAAAATATAGCGCGTGTTATATAATTATGTATCATATACGTGTATTCCAACAATACCACTTTGGTCTGGTAATACATTCGCCGCTAATCGAAATCACCTTTTTATGTCTTGAAAATCAACCAAATTGATCTTTATTAATCACTTCATCGATTTAGGGGTGAATATTGGTGCACAGTAAAGGGGGACGGGGTCTACGATGCCCCGAAAGGTAGGGGGTGCATGGACGAAAATATAGCGCGTGTTATATAATTATGTATTATATACGTGTATTCCAACAATTCCACTTTGGTCTGGTAATACATTCGCCGCTAATCGAAATCACCATTTTATGTCTTGAAAATCAACCAAATTGATCTTTATTAATCACTTCATCGATTTAGGGGTGATCATTGGTGCACAGAAAAGGGGGACGGGGTCTACGATGCCCCGAAAGGTAGGGGGTGCATGGACGAAAATATAGCGCGTGTTATATAATTATGTATTATATACGTGTATTCCAACAATTCAACTTTGGTCTGGTAATACATTCGCCGCTAATCGAAATCACCTTTTTATGTCTTGAAAATCAACCAAATTGATCTTTATTAATCACTTCATCGATTTAGGGGTGAACATTGGTGCACAGTAAAGGGGGGCGGGGTCTACGATGCCCCGAAAGGTAGGGGGTGCATGGACGAAAATATAGCGCGTGTTATATAATTATGTATTATATACGTGTATTCCAACAATTCCACTTTGGTCTGGTAATACATTCGCCGCTAATTGAAATCACCTTTTTATGTCTTGAAAATCAACCAAATTGATCTTTATTTATCACTTCATCGATTTAGGGGTGAACATTGGTGCACAGAAAAGGGGGACGGGGTCTACGATGCCCCGAAAGGTAGGGGGTGCATGGACGAAAATATAGCGCGTGTTATATAATTATGTATTATATACGTGTATTCCAACAATTCCACTTTGGTCTGGTAATACATTCGCCGCTAATCGAAATCACCTTTTTATGTCTTGAAAATCAACCAAATTGATCTTTATTAATCACTTCATCGATTTAGGGGTGAACATTGGTGCACAGAAAAGGGGGACGGGGTCTACGATGCCCCGAAAGGTAGGGGGTGCATGGACGAAAATATAGCGCGTGTTATATAATTATGTATTATATACGTGTATTCCAACAATTCCACTTTGGTCTGGTAATACATTCGCCGCTAATCGAAATCACCTTTTTATGTCTTGAAAATCGACCAAATTGATCTTTATAAATAGCTTCATCGATCTAGGGGTGAACATTGGTGCACAGAAAAAGAGGACGGGGTCTACGATGCCCCGAAAGGTAGGGGGTGCATGGACGAAAATATAGCGCGTGTTATATAATTATGTATTATATACGTGTATTCCAACAATTCCACTTTGGTCTGGTAATACATTCGCCGCTAATCGAAATCACCATTTGATGTCTTGAAAATCAACCAAATTGATCTTTATTAATCACTTCATCGATTTAGGGGTGAACATTGGTGCACAGAAAAGGGGGACGGGGTCTACGATGCCCCGAAAGGTAGGGGGTGCATGGACGAAAATACAGCGCGTGTTATATAATTATGTATTATATACGTGTATTCCAACAATACCACTTTGGTCTGGTAATACATTCGCCGCTAATTGAAATCACCTTTTTATGTCTTGAAAATCAACCAAATTGATCTTTATTAATCACTTCATCGATTTAGGGGTGAACATTGGTGCACAGAAAAGGGGGACGGGGTCTACGATGCCCCGAAAGGTAGGGGGTGCATGGACGAAAATATAGCGCGTGTTATATAATTACGTATTATATACGTGTATTCCAACAATTCCACTTTGGTCTGGTAATACATTCGCCGCTAATCGAAATCACCTTTTTATGTCTTGAAAATCAACCAAATTGATCTTTATTAATCACTTCATCGATTTGGGGGTGAACATTGGTGCACAGAAAAGGGGGACGGGGTCTACGATGCCCCGAAAGGTAGGGGTGCATGGACGAAAATATAGCGCGTGTTATATAATTATGTATTATATACGTGTATTCCAACAATTCCACTTTGGTCTGGTAATACATTCGCCGCTAATCGAAATCACCTTTTTATGTCTTGAAAATCGACCAAATTGATCTTTATAAATCACTTCATCGATCTAGGGGTGAACATTGGTGCACAGAAAAGGGGGACTGGGTCTAAGATGCCCCGAAAGGTAGGGGGTGCATGGACGAAAATATAGCGCGTGTTATATAATTATGTATTATATACGTGTATTCCAACAATTCCACTTTGGTCTGGTAATACATTCGCCGCTAATCGAAATCACCATTTTATGTCTTGAAAATCAACCAAATTTATCTTTATTAATCACTTCATCGATTTAGGGGTGAACATTGGTGCACAGAAAAGGGGGATGGGGTCTACGATGCCCCGAAAGGTAGGGGGTGCATGGACGAAAATATAGCGCGTGTTATATAATTATGTATTATATACGTGTATTCCAACAATTCCACTTTGGTCTGGTAATACATTCGCCGCTAATCGAAATCACCATTTTATGTCTTGAAAATCAACCAAATTGATCTTTATTAATCACTTCATCGATTTAGGGGTGAACATTGGTGCACAGAAAAGGGGGACTGGGTCTAAGATGCCCCGAAAGGTAGGGGGTGCATGGACGAAAATACAGCGCGTGTTATATAATTATGTATTATATACGTGTATTCCAACAATACCACTTTGGTCTGGTAATACATTCGCCGCTAATTGAAATCACCTTTTCATGTCTTGAAAATCAACCAAATTGATCTTTATTAATCACTTCATCGATTTAGGGGTAAACATTGGTGCACAGAAAAGGGGGACGGGGTCTACGATGCCCCGAAAGGTAGGGGGTGCATGGACGAAAATATAGCGCGTGTTATATAATTACGTATTATATACGTGTATTCCAACAATTCCACTTTGGTCTGGTAATACATTCGCCGCTAATCGAAATCACCATTTTATGTCTTGAAAATCAACCATATTGATCTGTATTAATCAGTTCATCGATTTAGGGGTGAACGTTGGTGCACAGAAAAGGGGGACAGGGTCTACGATGCCCCGAAAGGTAGGGGGTGCATGGACGAAAATATAGCGCGTGTTATATAATTATGTATTATATACGTGTATTCCAACAATTCCACTTTGGTCTGGTAATACATTCGCCGCTAATCGAAATCACCTTTTTATGTCTTGAAAATCGACCAAATTGATCTTTATAAATCACTTCATCGATCTAGGGGTGAACATTGGTGCACAGAAAAGGGGGACTGGGTCTAAGATGCCCCGAAAGGTAGGGGGTGCATGGACGAAAATATAGCGCGTGTTATATAATTATGTATTATATACGTGTATACCAACAATTCCATTTTGGTCTGGTAATACATTCGCCGCTAATCGAAATCACCATTTTATGTCTTGAAAATCAACCAAATTGATCTTTATTAATCACTTCATCGATTTAGGGGTAAACATTGGTGCACAGAAAAGGGGGACGGGGTCTACGATGCCCCGAAAGGTAGGGGGTGCATGGACGAAAATATAGCGCGTGTTATATAATTATGTATTATATACGTGTATTCCAACAATTCCACTTTGGTCTGGTAATACATTCGCCGCTAATCGAAATCACCTTTTTATGTCTTGAAAATCGACCAAATTGATCTTTATAAATAACTTCATCGATCTAGAGGTGAACATTGGTGCACAGAAAAAGGGGACGGGGTCTACGATGCCCCGAAAGGTAGGGGGTGCATGGACGAAAATATAGCGCGTGTTATATAATTATGTATTATATACGTGTATTCCAACAATTCCACTTTGGTCTGGTAATACATTCGCCGCTAATCGAAATCACCATTTTATGTCTTGAAAATCAAGCAAATTGATCTTTATTAATCACTTCATCGATTTAGGGGTGAACATTGGTGCACAGAAAAGGGGGACGGGGTCTACGATGCCCCGAAAGGTAGGGGGTGCATGGACGAAAATACAGCGCGTGTTATATAATTATGTATTATATACGTGTATTCCAACAATACCACTTTGGTCTGGTAATACATTCGCCGCTAATTGAAATCACCTTTTTATGTCTTGAAAATCAACCAAATTGATCTTTATTAATCACTTCATCGATTTTGGGGTGAACATTGGTGCACAGAAAAGGGGGACGGGGTCTACGATGCCCCGAAAGGTAGGGGGTGCATGGACGAAAATATAGCGCGTGTTATATAATTACGTATTATATACGTGTATTCCAACAATTCCACTTTGGTCTGGTAATACATTCGCCGCTAATCGAAATCACCATTTTATGTCTTGAAAATCAACCATATTGATCTGTATTAATCACTTCATCGATTTAGGGGTGAACATTGGTGCAAAGAAAAGGGGGACAGGGTCTACGATGCCCCGAAAGGTAGGGGGTGCATGGACGAAAATATAGCGCGTGTTATATAATTATGTATTATATACGTGTATTCCAACAATTCCACTTTGGTCTGGTAATACATTCGCCGCTAATCGAAATCACCATTTTATGTCTTGAAAATCAACCATATTGATCTGTATTAATCACTTCATCGATTTAGGGGTGAACATTGGTGCACAGAAAAGGGGGACAGGGTCTACGATGCCCCGAAAGGTAGGGGGTGCATGGACGAACATATAGCGCGTGTTATATAATTATGTATTATATACGTGTATTCCAACAATTCCACTTTGGTCTGGTAATACATTCGCCGCTAATCGAAATCACCATTTTATGTCTTGAAAATCAACCAAATTGATCTGTATTAATCACTTCATCGATTTAGGGGTGAACATTGGTGCACAGAAAAGGGGGACAGGGTCTACGATGCCCCGAAAGGTAGGGGGTGCATGGACGAAAATATAGCGCGTGTTATATAATTACGTATTATATACGTGTATTCCAACAATTCCACTTTGGTCTGGTAATACATTCGCCGCTAATCGAAATCACCATTTTATGTCTTGAAAATCAACCATATTGATCTGTATTAATCACTTCATCGATTTAGGGGTGAACATTGGTGCACAGAAAAGGGGGACAGGGTCTACGATGCCCCGAAAGGTAGGGGGTGCATGGACGAAAAAATAGCGCGTGTTATATAATTATGTATTATAAACGTGTATTCCAACAATTCCACTTTGGTCTGGTAATACATTCGCCGCTAATCGAAATCACCATTTTATGTCTTGAAAATCGACCAAATTGATCTTTATAAATCACTTCATCGATCTAGGGGTGAACATTGGTGCACAGAAATTGGGGACGGGGGTATTCCAACAATTCCACTTTGGTCTGGTAATACATTCGCCGCTAATCGAAATCACCATTTTATGTCTTGAAAATCAACCAAATTGATCTGTATTAATCACTTCATCGATTTAGGGGTGAACATTGGTGCACAGAAAAGGGGGACAGGGTCTACGATGCCCCGAAAGGTAGGGGGTGCATGGACGAAAATATAGCGCGTGTTATATAATTACGTATTATATACGTGTATTCCAACAATTCTACTTTGGTCTGGTAATACATTCGCCGCTAATCGAAATCACCATTTTATGTCTTGAAAATCAACCATATTGATCTGTATTAATCACTTCATCGATTTAGGGGTGAACATTGGTGCACAGAAAAGGGGGACAGGGTCTACGATGCCCCGAAAGGTAGGGGGTGCATGGACGAAAATATAGCGCGTGTTATATAATTATGTATTATATACGTGTATTCCAACAATTCCACTTTGGTCTGGTAATACATTCGCCGCTAATCGAAATCACTATTTTATGTCTTGAAAATCAACCAAATTGATCTTTATTAATCACTTCATCGATTTAGGGGTGAACATTGGTGCACAGAAAAGGGGGACGGGGTCTACGATGCCCCGAAAGGTAGGGGGTGCATGGACGAAAATAAAGCGCGTGTTATATAATTATGTATTATATACGTGTATTCCAACAATTCCACTTTGGTCTGGTAATACATTCGCCGCTAATCGAAATCACCTTTTTATGTCTTGAAAATCGACCAAATTGATCTTTATAAATCACTTCATCGATCTAGGGGTGAACATTGGTGCACAGAAAAGGGGGACTGGGTCTAAGAAGCCCCGAAAGGTAGGGGGTGCATGGACGAAAATATAGCGCTTGTTATATAATTACGTATTATATACGTGTATTCCAACAATTCCACTTTGGTCTGGTAATACATTCGCCGCTAATCGAAATCACCTTTTTATGTCTTGAAAATCAACCAAATTGATCTTTATTAATCACTTCATCGATTTGGGGGTGAACATTGGTGCACAGAAATTGGGGACGGGGTCTACGATGCCCCGAAAGGTAGGGGTGCATGGACGAAAATATAGCGCGTGTTATATAATTATGTATTATATACGTGTATTCCAACAATTCCACTTTGGTCTGGTAATACATTCGCCGCTAATCGAAATCACCTTTTTATGTCTTGAAAATCAACCAAATTTTTTTTATTAATCACTTCATCGATTTGGGAGTGAACATTGGTGCACAGAAAAGGGGGACGGGGTCTACGATGCCCCGAAAGGTAGGGGGTGCATGGACGAAAATATAGCGCGTGTTATATAATTATGTATTATATACGTGTATTCCAACAATTCCACTTTGGTCTGGTAATACATTCGCCGCTAATCGAAATCACTATTTTATGTCTTGAAAATCAACCAAATTGATCTTTATTAATCACTTCATCGATTTAGGGGTGAACATTGGTGCACAGAAAAGGGGGACGGGGTCTACGATGCCCCGAAAGGTAGGGGGTGCATGGACGAAAATATAGCGCGTGTTATATAATTATGTATTATATACGTGTATTCCAACACTTCCACTTTGGTCTGGTAATACATTCGCCGCTAATCGAAATCACCATTTTATGTCTTGAAAATCAACCAAATTGATCTTTATTAATCACTTCATCGATTTAGGGGTGAACATTGGTGCACAAAAAAGGGGGACGGGGTCTACGATGCCCCGAAAGGTAGGGGGTGCATGGACGAAAATATAGCGCGTGTTATATAATTATGTATTATATACGTGTATTCCAACAATTCCACTTTGGTCTGGTAATACATTCGCCGCTAATCGAAATCAACTTTTTATGTCTTGAAAATCGACCAAATTGATCTTTATAAATCTCTTCATCGATCTAGGGGTGAACATTGGTGCACAGAAAAGGGAGACGGGGTCTACGATGCCCCGAAAGGTAGGGGGTGCATGGACGAAAATATAGCGCGTGTTATATAATTATGTATTATATACGTGTATTCCAACAATTCCACTTTGGTCTGGTAATACATTCGCCGTTAATCGAAATCACCTTTTTATGTCTTGAAAATCAACCAAATTGATCTTTATTAATCACTTCATCGATTTAGGGGTGAACATTGGTGCACAGAAAAGGGGGACGGGGTCTACGATACCCCGAAAGGTAGGGGGTGCATGGACGAAAATATAGCGCGTGTTATATAATTATGTAATATATACGTGTATTCCAACAATTCCACTTTGGTCTGGTAATACATTTGCTGCTAATCGAAATCACCATTTTATGTCTTGAAAATCAATCAAATTGATCTTTATTAATCACTTCATCGATTTAGGGGTGAACATTGGTGCACAGAAAAGGGGGACGGGGTCTACGATGCCCCGAAAGGTAGGGGGTGCATGGACGAAAATATAGCGCGTGTTATATAATTATGTAATATATACGTGTATTCCAACAATTCCACTTTGGTCTGGTAATACATTCGCCGCTAATCGAAATCACCATTTTATGTCTTAAAAATCAACCAAATTGATCTTTATTAATCACTTCATCGTTTTAGGGGTGAACATTTGTGCACAGAAAAGGGGGACGGGGTCTACGATGCCTCGAAAGGTAGGGGGTGCATGGACGAAAATATTGCGCGTGTTACATAATTATGTATTATATACGTGTATTCCAACAATTCCACTTTGGTCTGGTAATACATTCGCCGCTAATCGAAATCACCTTTTTATGTCTTGAAAATCGACCAAATTGATCTTTATAAATCACTTCATCGATCTAGGGGTAAACATTGGTGCACAGAAAAGGGGGACGGGGTCTACGATGCCCCGAAAGGTAGGGGGTGCATGGACGAAAATATAGCGCGTGTTATATAATTATGTATTATATACGTGTATTCCAACAATTCCACTTTGGTCTGGTAATACTTTGATCATTTGATAATTATTATATATAATAATTTGATAATTATATAACACGCGCTATATTTTCGTCCATGCACCCCCTACCTTTCGGGGCATCGTAGACCCCGTCCCCCTTTTCTGTGCACCAATGTTCACCCCTAAATCGATGAAGTGATTAATAAAGATCAATTTGGTTGATTTTCAAGACATAAAAAGGTGATTTCAATTAGCGGCGAATGTATTACCAGACCAAAGTGGTATTGTTGGAATACACGTATATAATACATAATTATATAACACGCGCTGTATTTTCGTCCATGCACCCCCTACCTTTCGGGGCATCGTAGACCCCGTCCCCCTTTTCTGTGCACCAATGTTCACCCCTAAATCGATGAAGTGATTAATAAAGATCAATTTGGTTGATTTTCAAGACATAAAATGGTGATTTCGATTAGCGGCGAATGTATTACCAGACCAAAGTGGAATTGTTGGAATACACGTATATAATACATAATTATATAACACGCGCTATATTTTCGTCCATGCACCCCCTACCTTTCGGGGCATCGTAGACCCCGTCCCCTTTTTCTGTGCACCAATGTTCACCCCTAAATCGATGAAGTGATTAATACAGATCAATATGGTTGATTTTCAAGACATAAAATGGTGATTTCGATTAGCGGCGAATGTATTACCAGACCAAAGTAGAATTGTTGGAATACACGTATATAATACGTAATTATATAACACGCGCTATATTTTCGTCCATGCACCCCCTACCTTTCGGGGCATCGTAGACCCTGTCCCCCTTTTCTGTGCACCAATGTTCACCCCTAAATCGATGAAGTGATTAATACAGATCAATTTGGTTGATTTTCAAGACATAAAATGGTGATTTCGATTAGCGGCGAATGTATTACCAGACCAAAGTGGAATTGTTGGAATACCCCCGTCCCCAATTTCTGTGCACCAATGTTCACCCCCAAATTGATGAAGTGATTAATAAAGATCAATTTGGTTGATTTTCAAGACATTAAAAGGTGATTTCGATTAGCGGCGAATGTATTACCAGACCAAAGTGGAATTGTTGGAATACACGTATATAATACGTAATTATATAACACGCGCTATATTTTCGTCCATGCACCCCCTACCTTTCGGGGCATCGTAGACCCCGTCCCCCTTTTCTGTGCACCAATGTTCACCCCTAAATCGATGAAGTGATTAATAAAGATCAATTTGGTTGATTTTCAAGACATAAAAAGGTGATTTCAATTAGCGGCGAATGTATTACCAGACCAAAGTGGTATTGTTGGAATACACGTATATAATACATAATTATATAACACGCGCTGTATTTTCGTCCATGCACCCCCTACCTTTCGGGGCATCGTAGACCCCGTCCCCCTTTTCTGTGCACCAATGTTCACCCCTAAATCGATGAAGTGATTAATAAAGATCAATTTGGTTGATTTTCAAGACATAAAATGGTGATTTCGATTAGCGGCGAATGTATTACCAGACCAAAGTGGAATTGTTGGAATACACGTATATAATACATAATTATATAACACGCGCTATATTTTCGTCCATGCACCCCCTACCTTTCGGGGCATCGTAGACCCCGTCCCCTTTTTCTGTGCACCAATGTTCACCCCTAGATCGATGAAGTTCTTTATAAAGATCAATTTGGTCGATTTTCAAGACATAAAAAGGTGATTTCGATTAGCGGCGAATGTATTACCAGACCAAAGTGGAATTGTTGGAATACACGTATATAATACATAATTATATAACACGCGCTATATTTTCGTCCATGCACCCCCTACCTTTCGGGGCATCGTAGACCCTGTCCCCCTTTTCTGTGCACCAATGTTCACCCCTAAATCGATGAAGTGATTAATACAGATCAATTTGGTTGATTTTCAAGACATAAAATGGTGATTTCGATTAGCGGCGAATGTATTACCAGACCAAAGTGGAATTGTTGGAATACCCCCGTCCCCAATTTCTGTGCACCAATGTTCACCCCCAAATTGATGAAGTGATTAATAAAGATCAATTTGGTTGATTTTCAAGACATTAAAAGGTGATTTCGATTAGCGGCGAATGTATTACCAGACCAAAGTGGAATTGTTGGAATACACGTATATAATACGTAATTATATAACACGCGCTATATTTTCGTCCATGCACCCCCTACCTTTCGGGGCATCGTAGACCCCGTCCCCCTTTTCTGTGCACCAATGTTCACCCCTAAATCGATGAAGTGATTAATAAAGATCAATTTGGTTGATTTTCAAGACATAAAAAGGTGATTTCAATTAGCGGCGAATGTATTACCAGACCAAAGTGGTATTGTTGGAATACACGTATATAATACATAATTATATAACACGCGCTGTATTTTCGTCCATGCACCCCCTACCTTTCGGGGCATCGTAGACCCCGTCCCCCTTTTCTGTGCACCAATGTTCACCCCTAAATCGATGAAGTGATTAATAAAGATCAATTTGGTTGATTTTCAAGACATAAAATGGTGATTTCGATTAGCGGCGAATGTATTACCAGACCAAAGTGGAATTGTTGGAATACACGTATATAATACATAATTATATAACACGCGCTATATTTTCGTCCATGCACCCCCTACCTTTCGGGGCATCGTAGACCCCGTCCCCTTTTTCTGTGCACCAATGTTCACCCCTAGATCGATGAAGTTCTTTATAAAGATCAATTTGGTCGATTTTCAAGACATAAAAAGGTGATTTCGATTAGCGGCGAATGTATTACCAGACCAAAGTGGAATTGTTGGAATACACGTATATAATACATAATTATATAACACGCGCTATATTTTCGTCCATGCACCCCCTACCTTTCGGGGCATCGTAGACCCCGTCCCCCTTTTCTGTGCACCAATGTTAACCCCTAGATCGATGAAGTGATTTATAAAGATCAATTTGGTCGATTTTCAAGACATAAAATGGTGATTTCGATTAGCGGCGAATGTATTACCAGACCAAAGTGGAATTGTTGGAATACACGTATATAATACATAATTATATAACACGCGCTATTTTTTCGTCCATGCACCCCCTACCTTTCGGGGCATCGTAGACCCCGTCCCCCTTTTCTGTGCACCAATGTTTACCCCTAGATCGATGAAGTGATTTATAAAGATCAATTTGTTCGATTTTAATGTTATATAATTACGTATTATATACGTGTATTCCAACAATTCTACTTTGGTCTGGTAATACATTCGCCGCTAATCGAAATCACCATTTTATGTCTTGAAAATCAACCATATTGATCTGTATTAATCACTTCATCGATTTAGGGGTGAACATTGGTGCACAGAAAAGGGGGACAGGGTCTACGATGCCCCGAAAGGTAGGGGGTGCATGGACGAAAATATAGCGCGTGTTATATAATTATGTATTATATACGTGTATTCCAACAATTCCACTTTGGTCTGGTAATACATTCGCCGCTAATCGAAATCACCATTTTATGTCTTGAAAATCAACCAAATTGATCTTTATTAATCACTTCATCGATTTAGGGGTGAACATTGGTGCACAGAAAAGGGGGACGGGGTCTACGATACCCCGAAAGGTAGGGGGTGCATGGACGAAAATATAGCGCGTGTTATATAATTATGTATTATATACGTGTATTCCAACAATTCCACTTTGGTCTGGTAATACATTCGCCGCTAATCGAAATCACCTTTTTATGTCTTGAAAATCGACCAAATTGATCTTTATAAAGAACTTCATCGATCTAGGGGTGAACATTGGTGCACAGAAAAAGGGGACGGGGTCTACGATGCCCCGAAAGGTAGGGGGTGCATGGACGAAAATATAGCGCGTGTTATATAATTATGTATTATATACGTGTATTCCAACAATTCCACTTTGGTCTGGTAATACATTCGCCGCTAATC
The DNA here is from genome assembly GCF_037042905.1 of Lytechinus pictus. Lineage (NCBI taxonomy): Eukaryota > Metazoa > Echinodermata > Echinoidea > Temnopleuroida > Toxopneustidae > Lytechinus > Lytechinus pictus. The sequence continues at coordinate 90,508 of NW_026974211.1, read as the reverse complement.
GAAATCACCATTTTATGTCTTGAAAATCAACCAAATTGATCTTTATTAATCACTTCATCGATTTAGGGGTGAACATTGGTGGACAGAAAAGGGGGACGGGGTCTACGATGCCCCGAAAGGTAGGGGGTGCATGGACGAAAATACAGCGCGTGTTATATAATTATGTATTATATACGTGTATTCCAACAATACCACTTTGGTCTGGTAATACATTCGCCGCTAATTGAAATCACCTTTTTATGTCTTGAAAATCAACCAAATTGATCTTTATTAATCACTTCATCGATTTAGGGGTGAACATTGGTGCACAGAAAAGGGGGACGGGGTCTACGATGCCCCGAAAGGTAGGGGGTGCATGGACGAAAATATAGCGCGTGTTATATAATTATGTATTATATACGTGTATTCCAACAATACCACTTTGGTCTGGTAATACATTCGCCGCTAATTGAAATCACCTTTTTATGTCTTGAAAATCAACCAAATTGATCTTTATTAATCACTTCATCGATTTAGGGGTGAACATTGGTGCACAGAAAAGGGGGACGGGGTCTACGATGCCCCGAAATGTAGGGGGTGCATGGACGAAAATATAGCGCGTGTTATATAATTACGTATTATATACGTCTATTCCAACAATTCCACTTTGGTCTGGTAATACATTCGCCGCTAATCGAAATCACCTTTTTATGTCTTGAAAATCAACCAAATTGATCTTTATTAATCACTTCATCGATTTGGGGGTGAACATTGGTGCACAGAAAAGGGGGACGGGGTCTACGATGCCCCGAAAGGTAGGGGGTGCATGGACGAAAATACAGCGCGTGTTATATAATTATGTATTATATACGTGTATTCCAACAATACCACTTTGGTCTGGTAATACATTCGCCGCTAATTGAAATCACCTTTTTATGTCTTGAAAATCAACCAAATTGATCTTTATTAATCACTTCATCGATTTAGGGGTGAACATTGGTGCACAGAAAAGGGGGACGGGGTCTACGATGCCCCGAAAGGTAGGGGGTGCATGGACGAAAATATAGCGCGTGTTATATAATTATGTATTATATACGTGTATTCCAACAATACCACTTTGGTCTGGTAATACATTCGCCGCTAATTGAAATCACCTTTTTATGTCTTGAAAATCAACCAAATTGATCTTTATTAATCACTTCATCGATTTAGGGGTGAACATTGGTGCACAGAAAAGGGGGACGGGGTCTACGATGCCCCGAAAGGTAGGGGGTGCATGGACGAAAATATAGCGCGTGTTATATAATTACGTATTATATACGTCTATTCCAACAATTCCACTTTGGTCTGGTAATACATTCGCCGCTAATCGAAATCACCTTTTTATGTCTTGAAAATCAACCAAATTGATCTTTATTAATCACTTCATCGATTTGGGGGTGAACATTGGTGCACAGAAAAGGGGGACGGGGTCTACGATGCCCCGAAAGGTAGGGGGTGCATGGACGAAAATATAGCGCGTGTTATATAATTATGTATTATATACGTGTATTCCAACAATTCCACTTTGGTCTGGTAATACATTCGCCGCTAATCGAAATCACCTTTTTATGTCTTGAAAATCGACCAAATTGATCTTTATAAATCACTTCATCGATCTAGGGGTGAACATTGGTGCACAGAAAAGGGGGACTGGGTCTAAGATGCCCCGAAAGGTAGGGGGTGCATGGACGAAAATATAGCGCGTGTTATATAATTACGTATTATATACGTGTATTCCAACAATTCCACTTTGGTCTGGTAATACATTCGCCGCTAATCGAAATCACCTTTTTATGTCTTGAAAATCAACCAAATTGATCTTTATTAATCACTTCATCGATTTGGGGGTGAACATTGGTGCACAGAAATTGGGGACGGGGTCTACGATGCCCCGAAAGGTAGGGGTGCATGGACGAAAATATAGCGCGTGTTATATAATTATGTATTATATACGTGTATTCCAACAATTCCACTTTGGTCTGGTAATACATTCGCCGCTAATCGAAATCACCTTTTTATGTCTTGAAAATCAACCAAATTTTTTTTATTAATCACTTCATCGATTTGGGAGTGAACATTGGTGCACAGAAAAGGGGGACGGGGTCTACGATGCCCCGAAAGGTAGGGGGTGCATGGACGAAAATATAGCGCGTGTTATATAATTACGTATTATATACGTGTATTCCAACAATTCCACTTTGGTCTGGTAATACATTCGCCGCTAATCGAAATCACTATTTTATGTCTTGAAAATCAACCAAATTGATCTTTATTAATCACTTCATCGATTTAGGGGTGAACATTGGTGCACAGAAAAGGGGGACGGGGTCTACGATGCCCCGAAAGGTAGGGGGTGCATGGACGAAAATATAGCGCGTGTTATATAATTATGTATTATATACGTGTATTCCAACACTTCCACTTTGGTCTGGTAATACATTCGCCGCTAATCGAAATCACCATTTTATGTCTTGAAAATCAACCAAATTGATCTTTATTAATCACTTCATCGATTTAGGGGTGAACATTGGTGCACAGAAAAGGGGGACGGGGTCTACGATGCCCCGAAAGGTAGGGGGTGCATGGACGAAAATATAGCGCGTGTTATATAATTACGTATTATATACGTCTATTCCAACAATTCCACTTTGGTCTGGTAATACATTCGCCGCTAATCGAAATCACCTTTTTATGTCTTGAAAATCAACCAAATTGATCTTTATTAATCACTTCATCGATTTGGGGGTGAACATTGGTGCACAGAAAAGGGGGACGGGGTCTACGATGCCCCGAAAGGTAGGGGGTGCATGGACGAAAATATAGCGCGTGTTATATAATTATGTATTATATACGTGTATTCCAACAATTCCACTTTGGTCTGGTAATACATTCGCCGCTAATCGAAATCACCTTTTTATGTCTTGAAAATCGACCAAATTGATCTTTATAAATCACTTCATCGATCTAGGGGTGAACATTGGTGCACAGAAAAGGGGGACTGGGTCTAAGAAGCCCCGAAAGGTAGGGGGTGCATGGACGAAAATATAGCGCGTGTTATATAATTACGTATTATATACGTGTATTCCAACAATTCCACTTTGGTCTGGTAATACATTCGCCGCTAATCGAAATCACCTTTTTATGTCTTGAAAATCAACCAAATTGATCTTTATTAATCACTTCATCGATTTGGGGGTGAACATTGGTGCACAGAAATTGGGGACGGGGTCTACGATGCCCCGAAAGGTAGGGGTGCATGGACGAAAATATAGCGCGTGTTATATAATTATGTATTATATACGTGTATTCCAACAATTCCACTTTGGTCTGGTAATACATTCGCCGCTAATCGAAATCACCTTTTTATGTCTTGAAAATCGACCAAATTGATCTTTATAAATCACTTCATCGATCTAGGGGTGAACATTGGTGCACAGAAAAGGGGGACTGGGTCTAAGAAGCCCCGAAAGGTAGGGGGTGCATGGACGAAAATATAGCGCGTGTTATATAATTACGTATTATATACGTGTATTCCAACAATTCCACTTTGGTCTGGTAATACATTCGCCGCTAATCGAAATCACCTTTTTATGTCTTGAAAATCAACCAAATTGATCTTTATTAATCACTTCATCGATTTGGGGGTGAACATTGGTGCACAGAAATTGGGGACGGGGTCTACGATGCCCCGAAAGGTAGGGGTGCATGGACGAAAATATAGCGCGTGTTATATAATTATGTATTATATACGTGTATTCCAACAATTCCACTTTGGTCTGGTAATACATTCGCCGCTAATCGAAATCACCTTTTTATGTCTTGAAAATCAACCAAATTTTTTTTATTAATCACTTCATCGATTTGGGAGTGAACATTGGTGCACAGAAAAGGGGGACGGGGTCTACGATGCCCCGAAAGGTAGGGGGTGCATGGACGAAAATATAGCGCGTGTTATATAATTATGTATTATATACGTGTATTCCAACAATTCCACTTTGGTCTGGTAATACATTCGCCGCTAATCGAAATCACTATTTTATGTCTTGAAAATCAACCAAATTGATCTTTATTAATCACTTCATCGATTTAGGGGTGAACATTGGTGCACAAAAAAGGGGGACGGGGTCTACGATGCCCCGAAAGGTAGGGGGTGCATGGACGAAAATATAGCGCGTGTTATATAATTATGTATTATATACGTGTATTCCAACAATTCCACTTTGGTCTGGTAATACATTCGCCGCTAATCGAAATCAACTTTTTATGTCTTGAAAATCGACCAAATTGATCTTTATAAATCTCTTCATCGATCTAGGGGTGAACATTGGTGCACAGAAAAGGGAGACGGGGTCTACGATGCCCCGAAAGGTAGGGGGTGCATGGACGAAAATATAGCGCGTGTTATATAATTATGTATTATATACGTGTATTCCAACAATTCCACTTTGGTCTGGTAATACATTCGCCGTTAATCGAAATCACCTTTTTATGTCTTGAAAATCAACCAAATTGATCTTTATTAATCACTTCATCGATTTAGGGGTGAACATTGGTGCACAGAAAAGGGGGACGGGGTCTACGATACCCCGAAAGGTAGGGGGTGCATGGACGAAAATATAGCGCGTGTTATATAATTATGTAATATATACGTGTATTCCAACAATTCCACTTTGGTCTGGTAATACATTTGCTGCTAATCGAAATCACCATTTTATGTCTTGAAAATCAATCAAATTGATCTTTATTAATCACTTCATCGATTTAGGGGTGAACATTGGTGCACAGAAAAGGGGGACGGGGTCTACGATGCCCCGAAAGGTAGGGGGTGCATGGACGAAAATATAGCGCGTGTTATATAATTATGTAATATATACGTGTATTCCAACAATTCCACTTTGGTCTGGTAATACATTCGCCGCTAATCGAAATCACCATTTTATGTCTTAAAAATCAACCAAATTGATCTTTATTAATCACTTCATCGTTTTAGGGGTGAACATTTGTGCACAGAAAAGGGGGATTGGGTCTACGATGCCTCGAAAGGTAGGGGGTGCATGGACGAAAATATAGCGCGTGTTACATAATTATGTATTATATACGTGTATTCCAACAATTCCACTTTGGTCTGGTAATACATTCGCCGCTAATCGAAATCACCTTTTTATGTCTTGAAAATCGACCAAATTGATCTTTATAAATCACTTCATCGATCTAGGGGTAAACATTGGTGCACAGAAAAGGGGGACGGGGTCTACGATGCCCCGAAAGGTAGGGGGTGCATGGACGAAAATATAGCGCGTGTTATATAATTATGTATTATATACGTGTATTCCAACAATTCCACTTTGGTCTGGTAATACATTCGCCGCTAATCGAAATCACCTTTTTATGTCTTGAAAATCAACCAAATTGATCTTTATTAATCACCTCATCGATTTAGGGGTGAACATTGGTGCACAGAAAAGGGGGACGGGGTCTACGATGCCCCGAAAGGTAGGGGGTGCATGGACGAAAATATAGCGCGTGTTATATAATTATGTATTATATACGTGTATTCCAACAATTCCACTTTGGTCTGGTAATACATTCGCCGCTAATCGAAATCACCTTTTTATGTCTTGAAAATCGACCAAATTGATCTTTATAAATCACTTCATCGATCTAGGGGTAAACATTGGTGCACAGAAAAGGGGGACGGGGTCTACGATGCCCCGAAAGGTAGGGGGTGCATGGACGAAAATATAGCGCGTGTTATATAATTATGTATTATATACGTGTATTCCAACAATTCCACTTTGGTCTGGTAATACATTCGCCGCTAATCGAAATCACCTTTTTATGTCTTGAAAATCAACCAAATTGATCTTTATTAATCACTTCATCGATTTAGGGGTGAACATTGGTGCACAGAAAAGGGGGACGGGGTCTACGATGCCCCGAAAGGTAGGGGGTGCATGGACGAAAATATAGCGCGTGTTATATAATTATGTATTATATACGTGTATTCCAACAATTCCACCTTGGTCTGGTAATACATTCGCCGCTAATCGAAATCACCATTTTATGTCTTGAAAATCAACCAAATTGATCTTTATTAATCACTTCATCGATTTAGGGGTGAACATTGGTGCACAGAAAAGAGGGACGGGGTCTACGATGCCCCGAAATGTAGGGGGTGCATGGACGAAAATATAGCGCGTGTTATATAATTATGTATTATATACGTGTATTCCAACAATTCCACTTTGGCCTGGTAATACATTCGCCGCTAATCGAAATCACCTTTTTATGTCTTGAAAATCAACCAAATTGATCTTTATAAATTACTTCATCGATATAGGGGTGAACATTGGTGCACAGAAAAGGGGACGGGGTCTACGATGCCCCGAACGGTAGGGGGTGCATGGACGAAAATATAGCGCGTGTTATATAATTATGTATTATATACGTGTATTCCAACAATTCCACTTTGGTCTGGTAATACATTCGCCGCTAATCGAAATCACCTTTTTATGTCTTGAAAATCAACCAAATTGATCTTTTTTAATCACTTCATCGATTTGGGGGTGAACATTGGTGCACAGAAAAGGGGGACGGGGTCTACGATGCCCCGAAAGGTAGGGGGTGCATGGACGAAAATATAGCGCGTGTTATATAATTATGTATTATATACGTGTATTCCAACACTTCCACTTTGGTCTGGTAATACATTCGCCGCTAATCGAAATCACCATTTTATGTCTTGAAAATCAACCAAATTGATCTTTATTAATCACTTCATCGATTTAGGGGTGAACATTGGTGCACAGAAAAGGGGGACGGGGTCTACGATGCCCCGAAAGGTAGGGGGTGCATGGACGAAAATATAGCGCGTGTTATATAATTATGTATTATATACGTGTATTCCAACAATTCCACTTTGGTCTGGTAATACATTCGCCGCTAATCGAAATCACCTTTTTATGTCTTGAAAATCAACCAAATTGATCTTTATTAATCACTTCATCGATTAAGGGGTGAACATTGGTGCACAGAAAAGGGGGACGGGACTATGATACCCCGAAAGGTAGGGGGTGCATGGACGAAAATATAGCGCGTGTTATATAATTATGTAATATATACGTGTATTCCAACAATTCCACTTTGGTCTGGTAATACATTCGCCGCTAATCGAAATCACCTTTTTATGTCTTGAAAATCAACCAAATTGATCTTTATTAATCACTTCATCGATTAAGGGGTGAACATTGGTGCACAGAAAAGGGGGACGCGGTCTACGATACCCCGAAAGGTAGGGGGTGCATGGACGAAAATATAGCGCGTGTTATATAATTATGTATTATATACGTGTATTCCAACAATTCCACTTTGGTCTGGTAATACATTCGCCGCTAATCGAAATCACCATTTTATGTCTAGAAAATCAACCAAATTGATCTTTATTAATCACTTCATCGATTTAGTGGTGAACATTGGTGCATATAAAAGGGGGACGGGGTCTACGATGCCCCGAAAGGTAGGGGGTGCATGGACGAAAATATAGCGCGTGTTATATAATTATGTATTATATACGTGTATTCCAACAATTCCACTTTGGTCTGGTAATACATTCGCCGCTAATCGAAATCACCATTTTATGTCTTGAAAATCAACCAAATTGATCTTTATTAATCACTTCATCGATTTAGGGGTGAACATTGGTGCACAGAAAAGGGGGACGGGGTCTACGATGCCCCGAAAGGTAGGGGGTGCATGGACGAAAATATAGCGCGTGTTATATAATTATGTATTATATACGTGTATTCCAACAATTCCACTTTGGTCTGGTAATACATTCGCCGCTAATCGAAATCACCTTTTTATGTCTTGAAAATCGACCAAATTGATCTTTATTAATCACTTCATCGATTTAGGGGTGAACATTGGTGCACAGAAAAGGGGGACGGGGTCTACGATGCCCCGAAAGGTTGGGGGTGCATGGACGAAAATATAGCGCGTGTTATATAATAATGTATTATATACGTGTATTCCAACACTTCCACTTTGGTCTGGTAATACATTCGCCGCTAATCGAAATCACCATTTTATGTCTTGAAAATCAACCAAATTGATCTTTATTAATCACTTCATCGATTTAGGGGTGAACATTGGTGCACAGAAAAGGGGGACGGGGTCTACGATGCCCCGAAAGGTAGGGGGTGCATGGACGAAAATATAGCGCGTGTTATATAATTATGTATTATATACGTGTATTCCAACAATTCCACTTTGGTCTGGTAATACATTCGCCGCTAATCGAAATCACCTTTTTATGTCTTGAAAATCAACCAGATTGATCTTTATTAATCACTTCATCGATTTAGGGGTGAACATTGGTGCACAGAAAAGGGGGACGGGGTCTACGATGCCCCGAAAGGTAGGGGGTGCATGGACGAAAATATAGCGCGTGTTATATAATTATGTATTATATACGTGTATTCCAACACTTCCACTTTGGTCTGGTAATACATTCGCCGCTAATCGAAACCACCATTTTATGTCTTGAAAATCAACCAAATTGATCTTTATTAATCACCTCATCGATTTAGGGGTGAACATTGGTGCACAGAAAAGGGGGACGGGGTCTACGATGCCCCGAAAGGTAGGGGGTGCATGGACGAAAATATAGCGCGTGTTATATAATTATGTATTATATACGTGTATTCCAACAATTCCACTTTGGTCTGGTAATACATTCGCCGCTAATCGAAATCACCTTTTTATGTCTTGAAAATCGACCAAATTGATCTTTATAAATCACTTCATCGATCTAGGGGTAAACATTGGTGCACAGAAAAGGGGGACGGGGTCTACGATGCCCCGAAAGGTAGGGGGTGCATGGACGAAAATATAGCGCGTGTTATATAATTATGTATTATATACGTGTATTCCAACAATTCCACTTTGGTCTGGTAATACATTCGCCGCTAATCGAAATCACCTTTTTATGTCTTGAAAATCAACCAAATTGATCTTTATTAATCACTTCATCGATTTAGGGGTGAACATTGGTGCACAGAAAAGGGGGACGGGGTCTACGATGCCCCGAAAGGTAGGGGGTGCATGGACGAAAATATAGCGCGTGTTATATAATTATGTATTATATACGTGTATTCCAACAATTCCACTTTGGTCTGGTAATACATTCGCCGCTAATCGAAATCACCATTTTATGTCTTGAAAATCAACCAAATTGATCTTTATTAATCACTTCATCGATTTAGGGGTGAACATTGGTGCACAGAAAAGAGGGACGGGGTCTACGATGCCCCGAAATGTAGGGGGTGCATGGACGAAAATATAGCGCGTGTTATATAATTATGTATTATATACGTGTATTCCAACACTTCCACTTTGGTCTGGTAATACATTCGCCGCTAATCGAAATCACCATTTTATGTCTTGAAAATCAATCAAATTGATCTTTATTAATCACTTCATCGATTTAGGGGTGAACATTGGTGCACAGAAAAGGGGGACGGGGTCTACGATGCCCCGAAAGGTAGGGGGTGCATGGACGAAAATATAGCGCGTGTTATATAATTATGTATTATATACGTGTATTCCAACAATTCCACTTTGGTCTGGTAATACATTCGCCGCTAATCGAAATCACCTTTTTATGTCTTGAAAATCGACCAAATTGATCTTTATAAATCTTTTCATCGATCTAGGGGTGAACATTGGTGCACAGAAAAGGGGGACGGGGTCTACGATGCCCCGAAAGGTAGGGGGTGCATGGACGAAAATATAGCGCGTGTTATATAATTATTTATTATATACGTGTATTCCAACAATTCCACTTTGGTCTGGTAATACATTCGCCGCTAATCGAAATCACCTTTTTATGTCTTGAAAATCAACCAAATTGATCTTTAATAATCACTTCATCGATTAAGGGGTGAACATTGGTGCACAGAAAAGGGGGACGGGGTCTACGATACCCCGAAAGGTAGGGGGTGCATGGACGAAAATATAGCGCGTGTTATATAATTATGTATTATATACGTGTATTCCAACAATTCCACTTTGGTCTGGTAATACATTCGCCGCTAATCGAAATCACCTTTTTATGTCTTGAAAATCGACCAAATTGATCTTTATAAATCACTTCATCGATATAGGGGTGAACATTGGTGCACAGAAAAGGGGGACGGGGTCTACGATGCCCCGAATGGTAGGGGGTGCATGGACGAAAATATAGCGCGTGTTATATAATTATGTATTATATACGTGTATTCCAACAATTCCACTTTGGTCTGGTAATACATTCGCCGCTAATCGAAATCACCTTTTTATGTCTTGAAAATCAACCAAATTGATCTTTATTAATCACTTCATCGATTTGGGGGTGAACATTGGTGCACAGAAAAGGGGGACGGGGTCTACGATGCCCCGAAAGGTAGGGGGTGCATGGACGAAAATATAGCGCGTGTTATATAATTTTGTATTATATACGTGTATTCCAACAATTCCACTTTGGTCTGGTAATATATTCGCCGCTAATCGAAATCACCTTTTTATGTCTTGAAAATCGACCAAATTGATCTTTATAAATCTCTTCATCGATCTAGGGGTGAACATTGGTGCACAGAAAAGGGGGACGGGGTCTACGATGCCCCGAAAGGTAGGGGGTGCATGGACGAAAATATAGCGCGTGTTATATAATTATGTATTATATACGTGTATTCCAACAATTCCACTTTGGTCTGGTAATACATTCGCCGCTAATCGAAATCACCATTTTATGTCTTGAAAATCAACCAAATTGATCTTTATTAATCACTTCATCGATTTAGTGGTGAACATTGGTGCACAGAAAAGGGGGACGGGGTCTACGATGCCCCGAAAGGTAGGGGGTGCATGGACGAAAATATAGCGCGTGTTATATAATTATGTATTATATACGTGTATTCCAACAATTCCACTTTGGCCTGGTAATACATTCGCCGCTAATCGAAATCACCTTTTTATGTCTTGAAAATCAACCAAATTGATCTTTATAAATTACTTCATCGATATAGGGGTGAACATTGGTGCACAGAAAAGGGGACGGGGTCTACGATGCCCCGAACGGTAGGGGGTGCATGGACGAAAATATAGCGCGTGTTATATAATTATGTATTATATACGTGTATTCCAACAATTCCACTTTGGTCTGGTAATACATTCGCCGCTAATCGAAATCACCTTTTTATGTCTTGAAAATCAACCAAATTGATCTTTTTTAATCACTTCATCGATTTGGGGGTGAACATTGGTGCACAGAAAAGGGGGACGGGGTCTACGATGCCCCGAAAGGTAGGGGGTGCATGGACGAAAATATAGCGCGTGTTATATAATTATGTATTATATACGTGTATTCCAACACTTCCACTTTGGTCTGGTAATACATTCGCCGCTAATCGAAATCACCATTTTATGTCTTGAAAATCAACCAAATTGATCTTTATTAATCACTTCATCGATTTAGGGGTGAACATTGGTGCACAGAAAAGGGGGACGGGGTCTACGATGCCCCGAAAGGTAGGGGGTGCATGGACGAAAATATAGCGCGTGTTATATAATTATGTATTATATACGTGTATTCCAACAATTCCACTTTGGTCTGGTAATACATTCGCCGCTAATCGAAATCACCTTTTTATGTCTTGAAAATCAACCAAATTGATCTTTATTAATCACTTCATCGATTAAGGGGTGAACATTGGTGCACAGAAAAGGGGGACGGGACTATGATACCCCGAAAGGTAGGGGGTGCATGGACGAAAATATAGCGCGTGTTATATAATTATGTAATATATACGTGTATTCCAACAATTCCACTTTGGTCTGGTAATACATTCGCCGCTAATCGAAATCACCTTTTTATGTCTTGAAAATCAACCAAATTGATCTTTATTAATCACTTCATCGATTAAGGGGTGAACATTGGTGCACAGAAAAGGGGGACGCGGTCTACGATACCCCGAAAGGTAGGGGGTGCATGGACGAAAATATAGCGCGTGTTATATAATTATGTATTATATACGTGTATTCCAACAATTCCACTTTGGTCTGGTAATACATTCGCCGCTAATCGAAATCACCATTTTATGTCTAGAAAATCAACCAAATTGATCTTTATTAATCACTTCATCGATTTAGTGGTGAACATTGGTGCATATAAAAGGGGGACGGGGTCTACGATGCCCCGAAAGGTAGGGGGTGCATGGACGAAAATATAGCGCGTGTTATATAATTATGTATTATATACGTGTATTCCAACAATTCCACTTTGGTCTGGTAATACATTCGCCGCTAATCGAAATCACCATTTTATGTCTTGAAAATCAACCAAATTGATCTTTATTAATCACTTCATCGATTAAGGGGTGAACATTGGTGCACAGAAAAGGGGGACGGGGTCTACGATGCCCCGAAAGGTAGGGGGTGCATGGACGAAAATATAGCGCGTGTTATATAATTATGTATTATATACGTGTATTCCAACAATTCCACTTTGGTCTGGTAATACATTCGCCGCTAATCGAAATCACCTTTTTATGTCTTGAAAATCAACCAGATTGATCTTTATTAATCACTTCATCGATTTAGGGGTGAACATTGGTGCACAGAAAAGGGGGACGGGGTCTACGATGCCCCGAAAGGTAGGGGGTGCATGGACGAAAATATAGCGCGTGTTATATAATTATGTATTATATACGTGTATTCCAACACTTCCACTTTGGTCTGGTAATACATTCGCCGCTAATCGAAACCACCATTTTATGTCTTGAAAATCAACCAAATTGATCTTTATTAATCACTTCATCGATTTAGGGGTGAACATTGGTGCACAGAAAAAGGGGTACGGGGTCTACGATGCCCCGAAAGGTAGGGGATGCATGGACGAAAATATAGCGCGTGTTATATAATTATGTATTATATACGTGTGTTCCAACAATTCCACTTTGGTCTGGTAATACATTCGCCGCTAATCGAAATCACCTTTTTATGTCTTGAAAATCGACCAAATTGATCTTTATAAATCTTTTCATCGATCTAGGGGTGAACATTGGTGCACAGAAAAGGGGGACGGGGTCTACGATGCCCCGAAAGGTAGGGGGTGCATGGACGAAAATATAGCGCGTGTTATATAATTATGTATTATATACGTGTATTCCAACACTTCCACTTTGGTCTGGTAATACATTCGCCGCTAATCGAAATTACCATTTTATTTCTTGAAAATCAACCAAATTGATCTTTATTAATCACTTCATCGATTTAGGGGTGAACATTGGTGCACAGAAAAGGGGGACGGGGTCTACGATGCCCCGAAAGGTAGGGGGTGCATGGACGAAAATATAGCGCGTGTTATATAATTATGTATTATATACGTGTATTCCAACAATTCCACTTTGGTCTGGTAATACATTCGCCGCTAATCGAAATCACCTTTTTATGTCTTGAAAATCAACCAAATTGATCTTTATTAATCACTTCATCGATTAAGGGGTGAACATTGGTGCACAGAAAAGGGGGACGGGACTATGATACCCCGAAAGGTAGGGGGTGCATGGACGAAAATATAGCGCGTGTTATATAATTATGTAATATATACGTGTATTCCAACAATTCCACTTTGGTCTGGTAATACATTCGCCGCTAATCGAAATAACCATTTTATGTCTTGAAAATCGACCAAATTGATCTTTATAAATCACTTCATCGATCTAGGGGTGAACATTGGTGCACAGAAAAGGGGGACGGGGTCTACGATGCCCCGAAAGGTAGGGGGTGCATGGACGAAAATATAGCGCGTGTTATATAATTATGTATTATATACGTGTATTCCAACAATTCCACTTTGGTCTGGTAATACATTCGCCGCTAATCGAAATCACCTTTTTATGTCTTGAAAATCAACCAAATTGATCTTTATTAATCACTTCATCGATTTAAGGGTGAACATTGGTGCACAGAAAAGGGGGACGGGGTCTACGATGCCCCAAAATGTAGGGGGTGCATGGACGAAAATATAGCGCGTGTTATATAATTATGTATTATATACGTGTATTCCAACACTTCCACTTTGGTCTGGTAATACATTCGCCGCTAATCGAAACCACCATTTTATGTCTTGAAAATCAACCAAATTGATCTTTATTAATCACTTCATCGATTTAGGGGTGAACATTGGTGCACAGAAAAGGGGGGACGGGGTCTACGATGCCCCGAAAGGTAGGGGGTGCATGGACGAAAATATAGCGCGTGTTATATAAATATGTATTATATACGTGTATTCCAACAATTCCACTTTGGTCTGGTAATACATTCGCCGCTAATCGAAATCACCTTTTTATGTCTTGAAAATCGACCAAATTGATCTTTATAAATCTTTTCATCGATCTAGGGGTGAACATTGGTGCACAGAAAAGGGGGACGGGGTCTACGATGCCCCGAAAGGTAGGGGGTGCATGGACGAAAATATAGCGCGTGTTATATAATTATGTATTATATACGTGTATTCCAACAATTCCACTTTGGTCTGGTAATACATTCGCCGCTAATCGAAATCACCTTTTTATGTCTTGAAAATCAACCAAATTGATCTTTATTAATCACTTCATCGATTTAAGGGTGAACATTGGTGCACAGAAAAGGGGGACGGGGTCTACGATGCCCCAAAATGTAGGGGGTGCATGGACGAAAATATAGCGCGTGTTATATAATTATGTATTATATACGTGTATTCCAACACTTCCACTTTGGTCTGGTAATACATTCGCCGCTAATCGAAACCACAATTTTATGTCTTGAAAATCAACCAAATTGATCTTTATTAATCACTTCATCGATTTAGGGGTGAACATTGGTGCACAGAAAAGGGGGGACGGGGTCTACGATGCCCCGAAAGGTAGGGGGTGCATGGACGAAAATATAGCGCGTGTTATATAAATATGTATTATATACGTGTATTCCAACAATTCCACTTTGGTCTGGTAATACATTCGCCGCTAATCGAAATCACCTTTTTATGTCTTGAAAATCGACCAAATTGATCTTTATAAATCTTTTCATCGATCTAGGGGTGAACATTGGTGCACAGAAAAGGGGGACGGGGTCTACGATGCCCCGAAAGGTAGGGGGTGCATGGACGAAAATATAGCGCGTGTTATATAATTATGTATTATATACGTGTATTCCAACAATTCCACTTTGGTCTGGTAATACATTCGCCGCTAATCGAAATCACCTTTTTATGTCTTGAAAATCAACCAAATTGATCTTTATTAATCACTTCATCGATTAAGGGGTGAACATTGGTGCACATAAAAGGGGGACGCGGTGTACGATACCCCGAAAGGTATGGGGTGCATGGACGAAAATATAGCGCGTGTTATATAATTATGTATTATATACGTGTATTCCAACAATTCCACTTTGGTCTGGTAATACATTTGCCGCTAATCGAAATCACCATTTTATGTCTTGAAAATCAACCAAATTGATCTTTATTAATCACTTCATCGATTTAGTGGTGAACATTGGTGCATATAAAAGGGGGACGGGGTCTACGATGCCCCGAAAGGTAGGGGGTGCATGGACGAAAATATAGCGCGTGTTATATAATTATGTATTATATACGTGTATTCCAACAATTCCACTTTGGTCTGGTAATACATTCGCCGCTAATCGAAATCACCTTTTTATGTCTTGAAAATCGACCAAATTGATCTTTATTAATCACTTCATCGATTTAGGGGTGAACATTGGTGCACAGAAAAGGGGGACGGGGTCTACGATGCCCCGAAAGGTTGGGGGTGCATGGACGAAAATATAGCGCGTGTTATATAATTATGTATTATATACGTGTATTCCAACACTTCCACTTTGGTCTGGTAATACATTCGCCGCTAATCGAAATCACCATTTTATGTCTTGAAAATCAACCAAATTGATCTTTATTAATCACTTCATCGATTTAGGGGTGAACATTGGTGCACAGAAAAGGGGGACGGGGTCTACGATGCCCCGAAAGGTAGGGGGTGCATGGACGAAAATATAGCGCGTGTTATATAATTATGTATTATATACGTGTATTCCAACAATTCCACTTTGGTCTGGTAATACATTCGCCGCTAATCGAAATCACCTTTTTATGTCTTGAAAATCGACCAAATTGATCTTTATTAATCACTTCATCGATTTAAGGGTGAACATTGGTGCACAGAAAAGGGGGACGGGGTCTACGATGCCCCAAAATGTAGGGGGTGCATGGACGAAAATATAGCGCGTGTTATATAATTATGTATTATATACGTGTATTCCAACACTTCCACTTTGGTCTGGTAATACATTCGCCGCTAATCGAAACCACCATTTTATGTCTTGAAAATCAACCAAATTGATCTTTATTAATCACTTCATCGATTTAGGGGTGAACATTGGTGCACAGAAAAGGGGGGACGGGGTCTACGATGCCCCGAAAGGTAGGGGGTGCATGGACGAAAATATAGCGCGTGTTATATAAATATGTATTATATACGTGTATTCCAACAATTCCACTTTGGTCTGGTAATACATTCGCCGCTAATCGAAATCACCTTTTTATGTCTTGAAAATCGACCAAATTGATCTTTATAAATCTTTTCATCGATCTAGGGGTGAACATTGGTGCACAGAAAAGGGGGACGGGGTCTACGATGCCCCGAAAGGTAGGGGGTGCATGGACGAAAATATAGCGCGTGTTATATAATTATGTATTATATACGTGTATTCCAACAATTCCACTTTGGTCTGGTAATACATTCGCCGCTAATCGAAATCTCCTTTTTATGTCTTGAAAATCAACCAAATTGATCTTTATTAATCACTTCATCGATTAAGGGGTGAACATTGGTGCACATAAAAGGGGGACGCGGTGTACGATACCCCGAAAGGTATTGGGTGCATGGACGAAAATATAGCGCGTGTTATATAATTATGTATTATATACGTGTATTCCAACAATTCCACTTTGGTCTGGTAATACATTTGCCGCTAATCGAAATCACCATTTTATGTCTTGAAAATCAACCAAATTAATCTTTATTAATCACTTCATCGATTTAGTGGTGAACATTGGTGCATATAAAAGGGGGACGGGGTCTACGATGCCCCGAAAGGTAGGGGGTGCATGGACGAAAATATAGCGCGTGTTATATAATTATGTATTATATACGTGTATTCCAACAATTCCACTTTGGTCTGGTAATACATTCGCCGCTAATCGAAATCACCTTTTTATGTCTTGAAAATCGACCAAATTGATCTTTATTAATCACTTCATCGATTTAGGGGTGAACATTGGTGCACAGAAAAGGGGGACGGGGTCTACGATGCCCCGAAAGGTTGGGGGTGCATGGACGAAAATATAGCGCGTGTTATATAATTATGTATTATATACGTGTATTCCAACAATTCCACTTTGGTCTGGTAATACATTCGCCGCTAATCGAAATCACCTTTTTATGTCTTGAAAATCGACCAAATTGATCTTTATTAATCACTTCATCGATTTAGGGGTGAACATTGGTGCACAGAAAAGGGGGACGGGGTCTACGATGCCCCGAAAGGTTGGGGGTGCATGGACGAAAATATAGCGCGTGTTATATAATAATGTATTATATACGTGTATTCCAACACTTCCACTTTGGTCTGGTAATACATTCGCCGCTAATCGAAATTACCATTTTATTTCTTGAAAATCAACCAAATTGATCTTTATTAATCACTTCATCGATTTAGGGGTGAACATTGGTGCACAGAAAAGGGGGACGGGGTCTACGATGCCCCGAAAGGTAGGGGGTGCATGGACGAAAATATAGCGCGTGTTATATAATTATGTATTATATACGTGTATTCCAACAATTCCACTTTGGTCTGGTAATACATTCGCCGCTAATCGAAATCACCTTTTTATGTCTTGAAAATCAACCAAATTGATCTTTATTAATCACTTCATCGATTAAGGGGTGAACATTGGTGCACAGAAAAGGGGGACGGGACTATGATACCCCGAAAGGTAGGGGGTGCATGGACGAAAATATAGCGCGTGTTATATAATTATGTAATATATACGTGTATTCCAACAATTCCACTTTGGTCTGGTAATACATTCGCCGCTAATCGAAATAACCATTTTATGTCTTGAAAATCGACCAAATTGATCTTTATAAATCACTTCATCGATCTAGGGGTGAACATTGGTGCACAGAAAAGGGGGACGGGGTCTACGATGCCCCGAAAGGTAGGGGGTGCATGGACGAAAATATAGCGCGTGTTATATAATTATGTATTATATACGTGTATTCCAACAATTCCACTTTGGTCTGGTAATACATTCGCCGCTAATCGAAATCACCTTTTTATGTCTTGAAAATCAACCAAATTGATCTTTATTAATCACTTCATCGATTTAAGGGTGAACATTGGTGCACAGAAAAGGGGGACGGGGTCTACGATGCCCCAAAATGTAGGGGGTGCATGGACGAAAATATAGCGCGTGTTATATAATTATGTATTATATACGTGTATTCCAACACTTCCACTTTGGTCTGGTAATACATTCGCCGCTAATCGAAACCACCATTTTATGTCTTGAAAATCAACCAAATTGATCTTTATTAATCACTTCATCGATTTAGGGGTGAACATTGGTGCACAGAAAAGGGGGGACGGGGTCTACGATGCCCCGAAAGGTAGGGGGTGCATGGACGAAAATATAGCGCGTGTTATATAAATATGTATTATATACGTGTATTCCAACAATTCCACTTTGGTCTGGTAATACATTCGCCGCTAATCGAAATCACCTTTTTATGTCTTGAAAATCGACCAAATTGATCTTTATAAATCTTTTCATCGATCTAGGGGTGAACATTGGTGCACAGAAAAGGGGGACGGGGTCTACGATGCCCCGAAAGGTAGGGGGTGCATGGACGAAAATATAGCGCGTGTTATATAATTATGTATTATATACGTGTATTCCAACAATTCCACTTTGGTCTGGTAATACATTCGCCGCTAATCGAAATCACCTTTTTATGTCTTGAAAATCAACCAAATTGATCTTTATTAATCACTTCATCGATTTAAGGGTGAACATTGGTGCACAGAAAAGGGGGACGGGGTCTACGATGCCCCAAAATGTAGGGGGTGCATGGACGAAAATATAGCGCGTGTTATATAATTATGTATTATATACGTGTATTCCAACACTTCCACTTTGGTCTGGTAATACATTCGCCGCTAATCGAAACCACAATTTTATGTCTTGAAAATCAACCAAATTGATCTTTATTAATCACTTCATCGATTTAGGGGTGAACATTGGTGCACAGAAAAGGGGGGACGGGGTCTACGATGCCCCGAAAGGTAGGGGGTGCATGGACGAAAATATAGCGCGTGTTATATAAATATGTATTATATACGTGTATTCCAACAATTCCACTTTGGTCTGGTAATACATTCGCCGCTAATCGAAATCACCTTTTTATGTCTTGAAAATCGACCAAATTGATCTTTATAAATCTTTTCATCGATCTAGGGGTGAACATTGGTGCACAGAAAAGGGGGACGGGGTCTACGATGCCCCGAAAGGTAGGGGGTGCATGGACGAAAATATAGCGCGTGTTATATAATTATGTATTATATACGTGTATTCCAACAATTCCACTTTGGTCTGGTAATACATTCGCCGCTAATCGAAATCACCTTTTTATGTCTTGAAAATCAACCAAATTGATCTTTATTAATCACTTCATCGATTAAGGGGTGAACATTGGTGCACATAAAAGGGGGACGCGGTGTACGATACCCCGAAAGGTATGGGGTGCATGGACGAAAATATAGCGCGTGTTATATAATTATGTATTATATACGTGTATTCCAACAATTCCACTTTGGTCTGGTAATACATTTGCCGCTAATCGAAATCACCATTTTATGTCTTGAAAATCAACCAAATTGATCTTTATTAATCACTTCATCGATTTAGTGGTGAACATTGGTGCATATAAAAGGGGGACGGGGTCTACGATGCCCCGAAAGGTAGGGGGTGCATGGACGAAAATATAGCGCGTGTTATATAATTATGTATTATATACGTGTATTCCAACAATTCCACTTTGGTCTGGTAATACATTCGCCGCTAATCGAAATCACCTTTTTATGTCTTGAAAATCGACCAAATTGATCTTTATTAATCACTTCATCGATTTAGGGGTGAACATTGGTGCACAGAAAAGGGGGACGGGGTCTACGATGCCCCGAAAGGTTGGGGGTGCATGGACGAAAATATAGCGCGTGTTATATAATTATGTATTATATACGTGTATTCCAACACTTCCACTTTGGTCTGGTAATACATTCGCCGCTAATCGAAATCACCATTTTATGTCTTGAAAATCAACCAAATTGATCTTTATTAATCACTTCATCGATTTAGGGGTGAACATTGGTGCACAGAAAAGGGGGACGGGGTCTACGATGCCCCGAAAGGTAGGGGGTGCATGGACGAAAATATAGCGCGTGTTATATAATTATGTATTATATACGTGTATTCCAACAATTCCACTTTGGTCTGGTAATACATTCGCCGCTAATCGAAACCACCATTTTATGTCTTGAAAATCAACCAAATTGATCTTTATTAATCACTTCATCGATTTAGGGGTGAACATTGGTGCACAGAAAAGGGGGGACGGGGTCTACGATGCCCCGAAAGGTAGGGGGTGCATGGACGAAAATATAGCGCGTGTTATATAAATATGTATTATATACGTGTATTCCAACAATTCCACTTTGGTCTGGTAATACATTCGCCGCTAATCGAAATCACCTTTTTATGTCTTGAAAATCGACCAAATTGATCTTTATAAATCTTTTCATCGATCTAGGGGTGAACATTGGTGCACAGAAAAGGGGGACGGGGTCTACGATGCCCCGAAAGGTAGGGGGTGCATGGACGAAAATATAGCGCGTGTTATATAATTATGTATTATATACGTGTATTCCAACAATTCCACTTTGGTCTGGTAATACATTCGCCGCTAATCGAAATCACCTTTTTATGTCTTGAAAATCAACCAAATTGATCTTTATTAATCACTTCATCGATTTAAGGGTGAACATTGGTGCACAGAAAAGGGGGACGGGGTCTACGATGCCCCAAAATGTAGGGGGTGCATGGACGAAAATATAGCGCGTGTTATATAATTATGTATTATATACGTGTATTCCAACACTTCCACTTTGGTCTGGTAATACATTCGCCGCTAATCGAAACCACAATTTTATGTCTTGAAAATCAACCAAATTGATCTTTATTAATCACTCCATCGATTTAGGGGTGAACATTGGTGCACAGAAAAGGGGGGACGGGGTCTACGATGCCCCGAAAGGTAGGGGGTGCATGGACGAAAATATAGCGCGTGTTATATAAATATGTATTATATACGTGTATTCCAACAATTCCACTTTGGTCTGGTAATACATTCGCCGCTAATCGAAATCACCTTTTTATGTCTTGAAAATCGACCAAATTGATCTTTATAAATCTTTTCATCGATCTAGGGGTGAACATTGGTGCACAGAAAAGGGGGACGGGGTCTACGATGCCCCGAAAGGTAGGGGGTGCATGGACGAAAATATAGCGCGTGTTATATAATTATGTATTATATACGTGTATTCCAACAATTCCACTTTGGTCTGGTAATACATTCGCCGCTAATCGAAATCACCTTTTTATGTCTTGAAAATCAACCAAATTGATCTTTATTAATCACTTCATCGATTAAGGGGTGAACATTGGTGCACATAAAAGGGGGACGCGGTGTACGATACCCCGAAAGGTATGGGGTGCATGGACGAAAATATAGCGCGTGTTATATAATTATGTATTATATACGTGTATTCCAACAATTCCACTTTGGTCTGGTAATACATTTGCCGCTAATCGAAATCACCATTTTATGTCTTGAAAATCAACCAAATTGATCTTTATTAATCACTTCATCGATTTAGTGGTGAACATTGGTGCATATAAAAGGGGGACGGGGTCTACGATGCCCCGAAAGGTAGGGGGTGCATGGACGAAAATATAGCGCGTGTTATATAATTATGTATTATATACGTGTATTCCAACAATTCCACTTTGGTCTGGTAATACATTCGCCGCTAATCGAAATCACCTTTTTATGTCTTGAAAATCGACCAAATTGATCTTTATTAATCACTTCATCGATTTAGGGGTGAACATTGGTGCACAGAAAAGGGGGACGGGGTCTACGATGCCCCGAAAGGTTGGGGGTGCATGGACGAAAATATAGCGCGTGTTATATAATTATGTATTATATACGTGTATTCCAACACTTCCACTTTGGTCTGGTAATACATTCGCCGCTAATCGAAATCACCATTTTATGTCTTGAAAATCAACCAAATTGATCTTTATTAATCACTTCATCGATTTAGGGGTGAACATTGGTGCACAGAAAAGGGGGACGGGGTCTACGATGCCCCGAAAGGTAGGGGGTGCATGGACGAAAATATAGCGCGTGTTATATAATTATGTATTATATACGTGTATTCCAACAATTCCACTTTGGTCTGGTAATACATTCGCCGCTAATCGAAATCACCTTTTTATGTCTTGAAAATCGACCAAATTGATCTTTATTAATCACTTCATCGATTTAAGGGTGAACATTGGTGCACAGAAAAGGGGGACGGGGTCTACGATGCCCCAAAATGTAGGGGGTGCATGGACGAAAATATAGCGCGTGTTATATAATTATGTATTATATACGTGTATTCCAACACTTCCACTTTGGTCTGGTAATACATTCGCCGCTAATCGAAACCACCATTTTATGTCTTGAAAATCAACCAAATTGATCTTTATTAATCACTTCATCGATTTAGGGGTGAACATTGGTGCACAGAAAAGGGGGGACGGGGTCTACGATGCCCCGAAAGGTAGGGGGTGCATGGACGAAAATATAGCGCGTGTTATATAAATATGTATTATATACGTGTATTCCAACAATTCCACTTTGGTCTGGTAATACATTCGCCGCTAATCGAAATCACCTTTTTATGTCTTGAAAATCGACCAAATTGATCTTTATAAATCTTTTCATCGATCTAGGGGTGAACATTGGTGCACAGAAAAGGGGGACGGGGTCTACGATGCCCCGAAAGGTAGGGGGTGCATGGACGAAAATATAGCGCGTGTTATATAATTATGTATTATATACGTGTATTCCAACAATTCCACTTTGGTCTGGTAATACATTCGCCGCTAATCGAAATCTCCTTTTTATGTCTTGAAAATCAACCAAATTGATCTTTATTAATCACTTCATCGATTAAGGGGTGAACATTGGTGCACATAAAAGGGGGACGCGGTGTACGATACCCCGAAAGGTAT
Organism: Lytechinus pictus; assembly: GCF_037042905.1. Lineage (NCBI taxonomy): Eukaryota > Metazoa > Echinodermata > Echinoidea > Temnopleuroida > Toxopneustidae > Lytechinus > Lytechinus pictus. The sequence continues at coordinate 66,987 of NW_026974211.1, read as the reverse complement.
TGGGTGCATGGACGAAAATATAGCGCGTGTTATATAATTATGTATTATATACGTGTATTCCAACAATTCCACTTTGGTCTGGTAATACATTTGCCGCTAATCGAAATCACCATTTTATGTCTTGAAAATCAACCAAATTAATCTTTATTAATCACTTCATCGATTTAGTGGTGAACATTGGTGCATATAAAAGGGGGACGGGGTCTACGATGCCCCGAAAGGTAGGGGGTGCATGGACGAAAATATAGCGCGTGTTATATAATTATGTATTATATACGTGTATTCCAACAATTCCACTTTGGTCTGGTAATACATTCGCCGCTAATCGAAATCACCTTTTTATGTCTTGAAAATCGACCAAATTGATCTTTATTAATCACTTCATCGATTTAGGGGTGAACATTGGTGCACAGAAAAGGGGGACGGGGTCTACGATGCCCCGAAAGGTTGGGGGTGCATGGACGAAAATATAGCGCGTGTTATATAATTATGTATTATATACGTGTATTCCAACAATTCCACTTTGGTCTGGTAATACATTCGCCGCTAATCGAAATCACCTTTTTATGTCTTGAAAATCAACCAAATTGATCTTTATTAATCACTTCATCGATTAAGGGGTGAACATTGGTGCACATAAAAGGGGGACGCGGTGTACGATACCCCGAAAGGTATGGGGTGCATGGACGAAAATATAGCGCGTGTTATATAATTATGTATTATATACGTGTATTCCAACAATTCCACTTTGGTCTGGTAATACATTTGCCGCTAATCGAAATCACCATTTTATGTCTTGAAAATCAACCAAATTGATCTTTATTAATCACTTCATCGATTTAGTGGTGAACATTGGTGCATATAAAAGGGGGACGGGGTCTACGATGCCCCGAAAGGTAGGGGGTGCATGGACGAAAATATAGCGCGTGTTATATAATTATGTATTATATACGTGTATTCCAACAATTCCACTTTGGTCTGGTAATACATTCGCCGCTAATCGAAATCACCTTTTTATGTCTTGAAAATCGACCAAATTGATCTTTATTAATCACTTCATCGATTTAGGGGTGAACATTGGTGCACAGAAAAGGGGGACGGGGTCTACGATGCCCCGAAAGGTTGGGGGTGCATGGACGAAAATATAGCGCGTGTTATATAATTATGTATTATATACGTGTATTCCAACACTTCCACTTTGGTCTGGTAATACATTCGCCGCTAATCGAAATCACCATTTTATGTCTTGAAAATCAACCAAATTGATCTTTATTAATCACTTCATCGATTTAGGGGTGAACATTGGTGCACAGAAAAGGGGGACGGGGTCTACGATGCCCCGAAAGGTAGGGGGTGCATGGACGAAAATATAGCGCGTGTTATATAATTATGTATTATATACGTGTATTCCAACAATTCCACTTTGGTCTGGTAATACATTCGCCGCTAATCGAAATCACCTTTTTATGTCTTGAAAATCGACCAAATTGATCTTTATTAATCACTTCATCGATTTAAGGGTGAACATTGGTGCACAGAAAAGGGGGACGGGGTCTACGATGCCCCAAAATGTAGGGGGTGCATGGACGAAAATATAGCGCGTGTTATATAATTATGTATTATATACGTGTATTCCAACACTTCCACTTTGGTCTGGTAATACATTCGCCGCTAATCGAAACCACCATTTTATGTCTTGAAAATCAACCAAATTGATCTTTATTAATCACTTCATCGATTTAGGGGTGAACATTGGTGCACAGAAAAGGGGGGACGGGGTCTACGATGCCCCGAAAGGTAGGGGGTGCATGGACGAAAATATAGCGCGTGTTATATAAATATGTATTATATACGTGTATTCCAACAATTCCACTTTGGTCTGGTAATACATTCGCCGCTAATCGAAATCACCTTTTTATGTCTTGAAAATCGACCAAATTGATCTTTATAAATCTTTTCATCGATCTAGGGGTGAACATTGGTGCACAGAAAAGGGGGACAGGGTCTACGATGCCCCGAAAGGTAGGGGGTGCATGGACGAAAATATAGCGCGTGTTATATAATTATGTATTATATACGTGTATTCCAACAATTCCACTTTGGTCTGGTAATACATTCGCCGCTAATCGAAATCTCCTTTTTATGTCTTGAAAATCAACCAAATTGATCTTTATTAATCACTTCATCGATTAAGGGGTGAACATTGGTGCACATAAAAGGGGGACGCGGTGTACGATACCCCGAAAGGTATTGGGTGCATGGACGAAAATATAGCGCGTGTTATATAATTATGTATTATATACGTGTATTCCAACAATTCCACTTTGGTCTGGTAATACATTTGCCGCTAATCGAAATCACCATTTTATGTCTTGAAAATCAACCAAATTAATCTTTATTAATCACTTCATCGATTTAGTGGTGAACATTGGTGCATATAAAAGGGGGACGGGGTCTACGATGCCCCGAAAGGTAGGGGGTGCATGGACGAAAATATAGCGCGTGTTATATAATTATGTATTATATACGTGTATTCCAACAATTCCACTTTGGTCTGGTAATACATTCGCCGCTAATCGAAATCACCTTTTTATGTCTTGAAAATCGACCAAATTGATCTTTATTAATCACTTCATCGATTTAGGGGTGAACATTGGTGCACAGAAAAGGGGGACGGGGTCTACGATGCCCCGAAAGGTTGGGGGTGCATGGACGAAAATATAGCGCGTGTTATATAATTATGTATTATATACGTGTATTCCAACACTTCCACTTTGGTCTGGTAATACATTCGCCGCTAATCGAAATCACCATTTTATGTCTTGAAAATCAACCAAATTGATCTTTATTAATCACTTCATCGATTTAGGGGTGAACATTGGTGCACAGAAAAGGGGGACGGGGTCTACGATGCCCCGAAAGGTAGGGGGTGCATGGACGAAAATATAGCGCGTGTTATATAATTATGTATTATATACGTGTATTCCAACAATTCCACTTTGGTCTGGTAATACATTCGCCGCTAATCGAAATCACCTTTTTATGTCTTGAAAATCGACCAAATTGATCTTTATTAATCACTTCATCGATTTAGGGGTGAACATTGGTGCACAGAAAAGGGGGACGGGGTCTACGATGCCCCGAAAGGTTGGGGGTGCATGGACGAAAATATAGCGCGTGTTATATAATTATGTATTATATACGTGTATTCCAACACTTCCACTTTGGTCTGGTAATACATTCGCCGCTAATCGAAATCACCATTTTATGTCTTGAAAATCAACCAAATTGATCTTTATAAATCACTTCATCGATTTAGGGGTGAACATTGGTGCACAGAAAAGGGGGACGGGGTCTACGATGCCCCGAAAGGTAGGGGGTGCATGGACGAAAATATAGCGCGTGTTATATAATTATGTATTATATACGTGTATTCCAACACTTCCACTTTGGTCTGGTAATACATTCGCCGCTAATCGAAACCACCATTTTATGTCTTGAAAATCAACCAAATTGATCTTTATTAATCACTTCATGGATTTAGGGGTGAACATTGGTGCACAGAAAAGGGGGGACGGGGTCTACGATGCCCCGAAAGGTAGGGGGTGCATGGACGAAAATATAGCGCGTGTTATATAAATATGTATTATATACGTGTATTCCAACAATTCCACTTTGGTCTGGTAATACATTCGCCGCTAATCGAAATCACCTTTTTATGTCTTGAAAATCGACCAAATTGATCTTTATAAATCTTTTCATCGATCTAGGGGTGAACATTGGTGCACAGAAAAGGGGGACGGGGTCTACGATGCCCCGAAAGGTAGGGGGTGCATGGACGAAAATATAGCGCGTGTTATATAATTATGTATTATATACGTGTATTCCAACAATTCCACTTTGGTCTGGTAATACATTCGCCGCTAATCGAAATCACCTTTTTATGTCTTGAAAATCAACCAAATTGATCTTTATTAATCACTTCATCGATTAAGGGGTGAACATTGGTGCACATAAAAGGGGGACGCGGTGTACGATACCCCGAAAGGTATGGGGTGCATGGACGAAAATATAGCGCGTGTTATATAATTATGTATTATATACGTGTATTCCAACAATTCCACTTTGGTCTGGTAATACATTTGCCGCTAATCGAAATCACCATTTTATGTCTTGAAAATCAACCAAATTGATCTTTATTAATCACTTCATCGATTTAGTGGTGAACATTGGTGCATATAAAAGGGGGACGGGGTCTACGATGCCCCGAAAGGTAGGGGGTGCATGGACGAAAATATAGCGCGTGTTATATAATTATGTATTATATACGTGTATTCCAACAATTCCACTTTGGTCTGGTAATACATTCGCCGCTAATCGAAATCACCTTTTTATGTCTTGAAAATCGACCAAATTGATCTTTATTAATCACTTCATCGATTTAGGGGTGAACATTGGTGCACAGAAAAGGGGGACGGGGTCTACGATGCCCCGAAAGGTTGGGGGTGCATGGACGAAAATATAGCGCGTGTTATATAATTATGTATTATATACGTGTATTCCAACACTTCCACTTTGGTCTGGTAATACATTCGCCGCTAATCGAAATCACCATTTTATGTCTTGAAAATCAACCAAATTGATCTTTATTAATCACTTCATCGATTTAGGGGTGAACATTGGTGCACAGAAAAGGGGGACGGGGTCTACGATGCCCCGAAAGGTAGGGGGTGCATGGACGAAAATATAGCGCGTGTTATATAATTATGTATTATATACGTGTATTCCAACAATTCCACTTTGGTCTGGTAATACATTCGCCGCTAATCGAAATCACCTTTTTATGTCTTGAAAATCGACCAAATTGATCTTTATTAATCACTTCATCGATTTAAGGGTGAACATTGGTGCACAGAAAAGGGGGACGGGGTCTACGATGCCCCCAAATGTAGGGGGTGCATGGACGAAAATATAGCGCGTGTTATATAATTATGTATTATATACGTGTATTCCAACACTTCCACTTTGGTCTGGTAATACATTCGCCGCTAATCGAAACCACCATTTTATGTCTTGAAAATCAACCAAATTGATCTTTATTAATCATTTCATCGATTTAGGGGTGAACATTGGTGCACAGAAAAGGGGGGACGGGGTCTACGATGCCCCGAAAGGTAGGGGGTGCATGGACGAAAATATAGCGCGTGTTATATAAATATGTATTATATACGTGTATTCCAACAATTCCACTTTGGTCTGGTAATACATTCGCCGCTAATCGAAATCACCTTTTTATGTCTTGAAAATCGACCAAATTGATCTTTATAAATCTTTTCATCGATCTAGGGGTGAACATTGGTGCACAGAAAAGGGGGACGGGGTCTACGATGCCCCGAAAGGTAGGGGGTGCATGGACGAAAATATAGCGCGTGTTATATAATTATGTATTATATACGTGTATTCCAACAATTCCACTTTGGTCTGGTAATACATTCGCCGCTAATCGAAATCACCTTTTTATGTCTTGAAAATCAACCAAATTGATCTTTATTAATCACTTCATCGATTAAGGGGTGAACATTGGTGCACATAAAAGGGGGACGCGGTGTACGATACCCCGAAAGGTATGGGGTGCATGGACGAAAATATAGCGCGTGTTATATAATTATGTATTATATACGTGTATTCCAACAATTCCACTTTGGTCTGGTAATACATTTGCCGCTAATCGAAATCACCATTTTATGTCTTGAAAATCAACCAAATTGATCTTTATTAATCACTTCATCGATTTAGTGGTGAACATTGGTGCATATAAAAGGGGGACGGGGTCTACGATGCCCCGAAAGGTAGGGGGTGCATGGACGAAAATATAGCGCGTGTTATATAATTATGTATTATATACGTGTATTCCAACAATTCCACTTTGGTCTGGTAATACATTCGCCGCTAATCGAAATCACCTTTTTATGTCTTGAAAATCGACCAAATTGATCTTTATTAATCACTTCATCGATTTAGGGGTGAACATTGGTGCACAGAAAAGGGGGACGGGGTCTACGATGCCCCGAAAGGTTGGGGGTGCATGGACGAAAATATAGCGCGTGTTATATAATTATGTATTATATACGTGTATTCCAACACTTCCACTTTGGTCTGGTAATACATTCGCCGCTAATCGAAATCACCATTTTATGTCTTGAAAATCAACCAAATTGATCTTTATTAATCACTTCATCGATTTAGGGGTGAACATTGGTGCACAGAAAAGGGGGACGGGGTCTACGATGCCCCGAAAGGTAGGGGGTGCATGGACGAAAATATAGCGCGTGTTATATAATTATGTATTATATACGTGTATTCCAACAATTCCACTTTGGTCTGGTAATACATTCGCCGCTAATCGAAATCACCTTTTTATGTCTTGAAAATCGACCAAATTGATCTTTATTAATCACTTCATCGATTTAGGGGTGAACATTGGTGCACAGAAAAGGGGGACGGGGTCTACGATGCCCCGAAAGGTTGGGGGTGCATGGACGAAAATATAGCGCGTGTTATATAATTATGTATTATATACGTGTATTCCAACACTTCCACTTTGGTCTGGTAATACATTCGCCGCTAATCGAAATCACCATTTTATGTCTTGAAAATCAACCAAATAGATCTTTATAAATCACTTCATCGATTTAGGGGTGAACATTGGTGCACAGAAAAGGGGGACGGGGTCTACGATGCCCCGAAAGGTAGGGGGTGCATGGACGAAAATATAGCGCGTGTTATATAATTATGTATTATATACGTGTATTCCAACAATTCCACTTTGGTCTGGTAATACATTCGCCGCTAATCGAAATCACCTTTTTATGTCTTGAAAATCGACCAAATTGATCTTTATTAATCACTTCATCGATTTAGGGGTGAACATTGGTGCACAGAAAAGGGGGACGGGATCTACGATGCCCCGAAAGGTTGGGGGTGCATGGACGAAAATATAGCGCGTGTTATATAATTATGTATTATATACGTGTATTCCAACAATTCCACTTTGGTCTGGTAATACATTCGCCGCTAATCGAAATCACCATTTTATGTCTTGAAAATCAACCAAATTGATCTTTATTAATCACTTCATCGATTTAGGGGTGAACATTGGTGCACAGAAAAGGGGGACGGGGTCTACGATGCCCCGAAAGGTAGGGGGTGCATGGACGAAAATATAGCGCGTGTTATATAATTATGTATTATATACGTGTATTCCAACAATTCCACTTTGGTCTGGTAATACATTCGCCGCTAATCGAAATCACCTTTTTATGTCTTGAAAATCAACCAAATTGATCTTTATAAATCTTTTCATCGATCTAGGGGTGAACATTGGTGCACAGAAAAGGGGGACGGGGTCTACGATGCCCCGAAAGGTAGGGGTGCATGTACGAAAATATAGCGCGTGTTATATAATTATGTATTATATACGTGTATTCCAACAATTCCACTTTGGTCTGGTAATACATTCGCCGCTAATCGAAATCACCTTTTTATGTCTTGAAAATCAACCAAATTGATCTTTATTAATCACTTCATCGATTAAGGGGTGAACATTGGTGCACAGAAAAGGGGGACGCGGTCTACGATACCCCGAAAGGTAGGGGGTGCATGGACGAAAATATAGCGCGTGTTATATAATTATGTATTATATACGTGTATTCCAACAATTCCACTTTGGTCTGGTAATACATTCGCCGCTAATCGAAATCACCATTTTATGTCTTGAAAAACAACCAAATTGATCTTTATTAATCACTTCATCGATTTAGGGGTGAACTTTGGTGCACAGAAAAGGGGGACGGGGTCTACGATGCCCCGAAAGGTAGGGGATGCATGGAAGAAAATATAGCGCGTGTTATATAATTATGTATTATATACGTGTTTTCCAACAATTCCACTTTGGTCTGGTAATACATTCGCCGCTAATCGAAATCACCATTTTATGTCTTGAAAATCGACCAAATTGATCTTTATAAATCTTTTCATCGATCTAGGGGTGAACATTGGTGCACAGAAAAGGGGGACGGGGTCTACGATGCCCCGAAAGGTAGGGGGTGCATGGACGAAAATATAGCGCGTGTTATATAATTATGTATTATATACGTGTATTCCAACAATTCCACTTTGGTCTGGTAATACATTTGCCGCTAATCGAAATCACCATTTTATGTCTTAAAAATCAACCAAATTGATCTTTATTAATCACTTCATCGATTTAGTGGTGAACATTGGTGCATATAAAAGGGGGACGGGGTCTACGATGCCCCGAAAGGTAGGGGGTGCATGGACGAAAATATAGCGCGTGTTATATAATTATGTATTATATACGTGTATTCCAAATATTCCACTTTGGTCTGGTAATACATTCGCCGCTAATCGAAATCACCTTTTTATGTCTTGAAAATCGACCAAATTGATCTTTATTAATCACTTCATCGATTTAGGGGTGAACATTGGTGCACAGAAAAGGGGGACGGGGTCTACGATGCCCCGAAAGGTAGGGGGTGCATGGACGAAAATATAGCGCGTGTTATATAATTATGTATTATATACGTGTATTCCAACACTTCCACTTTGGTCTGGTAATACATTCGCCGCTAATCGAAACCACCATTTTATGTCTTGAAAATCAACCAAATTGATCTTTATTAATCACTTAATCGATTTAGGGGTGAACATTGGTGCACAGAAAAGGGGTACGGGGTCTACGATGCCCCGAAAGGTAGGGGATGCATGGACGAAAATATAGCGCGTGTTATATAATTATGTATTATATACGTGTTTTCCAACAATTCCACTTTGGTCTGGTAATACATTCGCCGCTAATCGAAATCACCATTTTATGTCTTGAAAATCGACCAAATTGATCTTTATAAATCTTTTCATCGATCTAGGGGTGAACATTGGTGCACAGAAAAGGGGGACGGGGTCTACGATGCCCCGAAAGGTAGGGGGTGCATGGACGAAAATATAGCGCGTGTTATATAATTATGTATTATATACGTGTATTCCAACAATTCCACTTTGGTCTGGTAATACATTCGCCGCTAATCGAAATCACGATTTTATGTCTTGAAAATCAACCAAATTGATCTTTATTAATCACTTCATCGATTAAGGGGTGAACATTGGTGCACAGAAAAGGGGGACGCGGTCTACGATACCCCGAAAGGTAGGGGGTGCATGGACGAAAATATAGCGCGTGTTATATAATTATGTATTATATACGTGTATTCCAACAATTCCACTTTGGTCTGGTAATACATTCGCCGCTAATCGAAATCACCTTTTTATGTCTTGAAAATCGACCAAATTGATCTTTATTAATCACTTCATCGATTTAGGGGTGAACATTGGTGCACAGAAAAGGGGGACGGGGTCTACGATGCCCCGAAAGGGTGGGGGTGCATGGACGAAAATATAGCGCGTGTTATATAATTATGTATTATATACGTGTATTCCAACACTTCCACTTTGGTCTGGTAATACATTCGCCGCTAATCGAAATCACCATTTTATGTCTTGAAAATCAACCAAATTGATCTTTATAAATCACTTCATCGATTTAGGGGTGAACATTGGTGCACAGAAAAGGGGGACGGGGTCTACGATGCCCCGAAAGGTAGGGGGTGCATGGACGAAAATATAGCGCGTGTTATATAATTATGTATTATATACGTGTATTCCAACAATTCCACTTTGGTCTGGTAATACATTCGCCGCTAATCGAAATCTTCTTTTTATGTCTTGAAAATCGACCAAATTGATCTTTATTAATCACTTCATCGATTTAGGGGTGAACATTGGTGCACAGAAAAGGGGGACGGGGTCTACGATGCCCCGAAAGGTTGGGGGTGCATGGACGAAAATATAGCGCGTGTTATATAATTATGTATTATATACGTGTATTCCAACACTTCCACTTTGGTCTGGTAATACATTCGCCGCTAATCGAAATCACCATTTTATGTCTTGAAAATCAACCAAATTGATCTTTATTAATCACTTCATCGATTTAGGGGTGAACATTGGTGCACAGAAAAGGGGGACGGGGTCAACGATGCCCCGAAAGGTAGGGGGTGCATGGACGAAAATATAGCGCGTGTTATATAATTATGTATTATATACGTGTATTCCAACAATTCCACTTTGGTCTGGTAATACATTCGCCGCTAATCGAAATCACCTTTTTATGTCTTGAAAATCAACCAAATTGATCTTTATAAATCTTTTCATCGATCTAGGGGTGAACATTGGTGCACAGAAAAGGGGGACGGGGTCTACGATGCCCCGAAAGGTAGGGGTGCATGTACGAAAATATAGCGCGTGTTATATAATTATGTATTATATACGTGTATTCCAACAATTCCACTTTGGTCTGGTAATACATTCGCCGCTAATCGAAATCACCTTTTTATGTCTTGAAAATCAACCAAATTGATCTTTATTAATCACTTCATCGATTAAGGGGTGAACATTGGTGCACAGAAAAGGGGGACGCGGTCTACGATACCCCGAAAGGTAGGGGGTGCATGGACGAAAATATAGCGCGTGTTATATAATTATGTATTATATACGTGTATTCCAACAATTCCACTTTGGTCTGGTAATACATTCGCCGCTAATCGAAATCACCATTTTATGTCTTGAAAATCAACCAAATTGATCTTTATTAATCACTTCATCGATTTAGGGGTGAACATTGGTGCACAGAAAAGGGGGACGGGGTCTACGATGCCCCGAAAGGTAGGGGGTGCATGGACGAAAATATAGCGCGTGTTATATAATTATGTATTATATACGTGTATTCCAACAATTCCACTTTGGTCTGGTAATACATTCGCCGCTAATCGAAATCACCTTTTTATGTCTTGAAAATCAACCAAATTGATCTTTATTAGTCACTTCATCGATTTAGGGGTGAACATTGGTGCACAGAAAAGGGGGACGGGGTCAACGATGCCCCGAAAGGTAGGGGGTGCATGGACGAAAATATAGCGCGTGTTATATAATTATGTATTATATACGTGTATTCCAACACTTCCACTTTGGTCTGGTAATACATTCGCCGCTAATCGAAACCACCATTTTATGTCTTGAAAATCAACCAAATTGATCTTTATCAATCACTTCATCGATTTAGGGGTGAACATTGGTGCACAGAAAAGGGGTACGGGGTCTACGATGCCCCGAAAGGTAGGGGATGCATGGACGAAAATATAGCGCGTGTTATATAATTATGTATTATATACGTGTTTTCCAACAATTCCACTTTGGTCTGGTAATACATTCGCCGCTAATCGAAATCACCATTTTATGTCTTGAAAATCGACCAAATTGATCTTTATAAATCTTTTCATCGATCTAGGGGTGAACATTGGTGCACAGAAAAGGGGGACGGGGTCTACGATGCCCCGAAAGGTAGGGGGTGCATGGACGAAAATATAGCGCGTGTTATATAATTATGTATTATATACGTGTATTCCAACAATTCCACTTTGGTCTGGTAATACATTCGCCGCTAATCGAAATCACGATTTTATGTCTTAAAAATCAACCAAATTGATCTTTATTAATCACTTCATCGATTAAGGGGTGAACATTGGTGCACAGAAAAGGGGGACGCGGTCTACGATACCCCGAAAGGTAGGGGGTGCATGGACGAAAATATAGCGCGTGTTATATAATTATGTATTATATACGTGTATTCCAACAATTCCACTTTGGTCTGGTAATACATTCGCCGCTAATCGAAATCACCATTTTATGTCTTGAAAATCAACCAAATTGATCTTTATTAATCACTTCATCGATTTAGTGGTGAACATTGGTGCATATAAAAGGGGGACGGGGTCTACGATGCCCCGAAAGGTAGGGGGTGCATGGACGAAAATATAGCGCGTGTTATATAATTATGTATTATATACGTGTATTCCAACAATTCCACTTTGGTCTGGTAATACATTCGCCGCTAATCGAAATCACCTTTTTATGTCTTGAAAATCGACCAAATTGATCTTTATTAATCACTTCATCGATTTAGGGGTGAACATTGGTGCACAGAAAAGGGGGACGGGGTCTACGATGCCCCGAAAGGTTGGGGGTGCATGGACGAAAATATAGCGCGTGTTATATAATTATGTATTATATACGTGTATTCCAACACTTCCACTTTGGTCTGGTAATACATTCGCCGCTAATCGAAATCACCATTTTATGTCTTGAAAATCAACCAAATTGATCTTTATTAATCACTTCATCGATTTAGGGGTGAACATTGGTGCACAGAAAAGGGGGACGGGGTCTACGATGCCCCGAAAGGTAGGGGGTGCATGGACGAAAATATAGCGCGTGTTATATAATTATGTATTATATACGTGTATTCCAACAATTCCACTTTGGTCTGGTAATACATTCGCCGCTAATCGAAATCACCTTTTCATGTCTTGAAAATCGACCAAATTGATCTTTATTAATCACTTCATCGATTTAGGGGTGAACATTGGTGCACAGAAAAGGGGGACGGGGTCTACGATGCCCCGAAAGGTTGGGGGTGCATGGACGAAAATATAGCGCGTGTTATATAATTATGTATTATATACGTGTATTCCAACACTTCCACTTTGGTCTGGTAATACATTCGCCGCTAATCGAAATCACCATTTTATGTCTAGAAAATCATACAAATTGATCTTTATTAATCACTTCATCGATTTAGGGGTGAACATTGGTGCACAGAAAAGGGGGACGGGGTCTACGATGCCCCGAAAGGTAGGGGGTGCATGGACGAAAATATAGCGCGTGTTATATAATTATGTATTATATACGTGTATTCCAACAATTCCACTTTGGTCTGGTAATACATTCGCCGCTAATCGAAATCACCTTTTTATGTCTTGAAAATCGACCAAATTGATCTTTATAAATCTTTTCATCGATCTAGGGGTGAACATTGGTGCACAGAAAAGGGGGACGGGGTCTACGATGCCCCGAAAGGTAGGGGGTGCATGGACGAAAATATAGCGCGTGTTATATAATTATGTATTATATACGTGTATTCCAACAATTCCACTTTGGTCTGGTAATACATTCGCCGCTAATCGAAATCACCTTTTTATGTCTTGAAAATCAACCAAATTGATCTTTATTAATCACTTCATCGATTAAGGGGTGAACATTGGTGCACAGAAAAGGGGGACGGGGTCTACGATACCCCGAAAGGTAGGGGGTGCATGGACGAAAATATAGCGCGTGTTATATAATTATGTATTATATACGTGTATTCCAACACTTCCACTTTGGTCTGGTAATACATTTGCCGCTAATCGAAATCACCATTTTATGTCTTGAAAATCAACCAAATTGATCTTTATTAATCACTTCATCGATTAAGGGGTGAACATTTGTGCACAGAAAAGGGGGACGGGGTCTACGATGCCCCGAAAGGTTGGGGGTGCATGGACGAAAATATAGCGCGTGTTATATAATTATGTATTATATACGTGTATTCCAACACTTCCACTTTGGTCTGGTAATACATTCGCCGCTAATCGAAATCACCATTTTATGTCTTGAAAATCAACCAAATTGATCTTTATTAATCACTTCATCGATTTAGGGGTGAACATTGGTGCACAGAAAAGGGGGACGGGGTCTACGATGCCCCGAAAGGTAGGGGGTGCATGGACGAAAATATAGCGCGTGTTATATAATTATGTATTATATACGTGTATTCCAACAATTCCACTTTGGTCTGGTAATACATTCGCCGCTAATCGAAATCACCTTTTTATGTCTTGAAAATCGACCAAATTGATCTTTATAAATCTTTTCATCGATCTAGGGGTGAACATTGGTGCACAGAAAAGGGGGACGGGGTCTACGATGCCCCGAAAGGTAGGGGGTGCATGGACGAAAATATAGCGCGTGTTATATAATTATGTATTATATACGTGTATTCCAACAATTCCACTTTGGTCTGGTAATACATTCGCCGCTAATCGAAATCACCATTTTATGTCTTGAAAATCAACCAAATTGATCTTTATTAATCACTTCATCGATTTAGGGGTGAACATTGGTGCACAGAAAAGGGGTACGGGGTCTACGATGCCCCGAAAGGTAGGGGATGCATGGACGAAAATATAGCGCGTGTTATATAATTATGTATTATATACGTGTTTTCCAACAATTCCACTTTGGTCTGGTAATACATTCGCCGCTAATCGAAATCACCATTTTATGTCTTGAAAATCGACCAAATTGATCTTTATAAATCTTTTCATCGATCTAGGGGTGAACATTGGTGCACAGAAAAGGGGGACGGGGTCTACGATGCCCCGAAAGGTAGGGGGTGCATGGACGAAAATATAGCGCGTGTTATATAATTATGTATTATATACGTGTATTCCAACAATTCCACTTTGGTCTGGTAATACATTCGCCGCTAATCGAAATCACCATTTTATGTCTTGAAAATCAACCAAATTGATCTTTATTAATCACTTCATCGATTTAGTGGTGAACATTGGTGCATATAAAAGGGGGACGGGGTCTACGATGCCCCGAAAGGTAGGGGGTGCATGGACGAAAATATAGCGCGTGTTATATAATTATGTATTATATACGTGTATTCCAACAATTCAACTTTGGTCTGGTAATACATTCGCCGCTAATCGAAATCACCTTTTTATGTCTTGAAAATCGACCAAATTGATCTTTATTAATCACTTCATCGATTTAGGGGTGAACATTGGTGCACAGAAAAGGGGGACGGGGTCTACGATGCCCCGAAAGGTTGGGGGTGCATGGACGAAAATATAGCGCGTGTTATATAATTATGTATTATATACGTGTATTCCAACACTTCCACTTTGGTCTGGTAATACATTCGCCGCTAATCGAAATCACCATTTTATGTCTTGAAAATCAACCAAATTGATCTTTATTAATCACTTCATCGATTTAGGGGTGAACATTGGTGCACAGAAAAGGGGGACGGGGTCTACGATGCCCCGAAAGGTAGGGGGTGCATGGACGAAAATATAGCGCGTGTTATATAATTATGTATTATATACGTGTATTCCAACAATTCCACTTTGGTCTGGTAATACATTCGCCGCTAATCGAAATCACCTTTTTATGTCTTGAAAATCGACCAAATTGATCTTTATTAATCACTTCATCGATTTAGGGGTGAACATTGGTGCACAGAAAAGGGGGACGGGGTCTACGATGCCCCGAAAGGTTGGGGGTGCATGGACGAAAATATAGCGCGTGTTATATAATTATGTATTATATACGTGTATTCCAACACTTCCACTTTGGTCTGGTAATACATTCGCCGCTAATCGAAATCACCATTTTATGTCTTGAAAATCAACCAAATTGATCTTTATTAATCACTTCATCGATTTAGGGGTGAACATTGGTGCACAGAAAAGGGGGACGGGGTTTACGATGCCCCGAAAGGTAGGGGGTGCATGGACGAAAATATAGCGCGTGTTATATAATTATGTATTATATACGTGTATTCCAACAATTCCACTTTGGTCTGGTAATACATTCGCCGCTAATCGAAATCACCTTTTTATGTCTTGAAAATCGACCAAATTGATCTTTATAAATCTTTTCATCGATCTAGGGGTGAACATTGGTGCACAGAAAAGGGGGACGGGGTCTACGATGCCCCGAAAGGAAGGGGGTGCATGGACGAAAATATAGCGCGTGTTATATAATTATGTATTATATACGTGTATTCCAACAATTCCACTTTGGTCTGGTAATACATTCGCCGCTAATCGAAATCACCTTTTTATGTCTTAAAAATCAACCAAATTGATCTTTATTAATCACTTCATCGATTAAGGGGTGAACATTGGTGCACAGAAAAGGGGGACGGGGTCTACGATACCCCGAAAGGTAGGGGGTGCATGGACGAAAATATAGCGCGTGTTATATAATTATGTAATATATACGTGTATTCCAACAATTCCACTTTGGTCTGGTAATACATTTGCCGCTAATCGAAATCACCATTTTATGTCTTGAAAATCAACCAAATTGATCTTTATTAATCACTTCATCGATTTAGGGGTGAACATTGGTGCACAGAAAAGGGGGACGGGGTCTACGATCCCCCGAAAGGTTGGGGGTGCATGGACGAAAATATAGCGCGTGTTATATAATTATGTATTATATACGTGTATTCCAACACTTCCACTTTGGTCTGGTAATACATTCGCCGCTAATCGAAATCACCATTTTATGTCTTGAAAATCAACCAAATTGATCTTTATTAATCACTTCATCGATTTAGGGGTGAACATTGGTGCACAGAAAAGGGGGACGGGGTCTACGATGCCCCGAAAGGTTGGGGGTGCATGGACGAAAATATAGCGCGTGTTATATAATTATGTATTATATACGTGTATTCCAACACTTCCACTTTGGTCTGGTAATACATTCGCCGCTAATCGAAATCACCATTTTATGTCTTGAAAATCAACCAAATTGATCTTTATTAATCACTTCATCGATTTAGGGGTGAACATTGGTGCACAGAAAAGGGGGACGGGGTCTACGATGCCCCGAAAGGTAGGGGGTGCATGGACGAAAATATAGCGCGTGTTATATAATTATGTATTATATACGTGTATTCCAACAATTCCACTTTGGTCTGGTAATACATTCGCCGCTAATCGAAATCACCTTTTTATGTCTTGAAAATCGACCAAATTGATCTTTATAAATCTTTTCATCGATCTAGGGGTGAACATTGGTGCACAGAAAAGGGGGACGGGGTCTACGATGCCCCGAAAGGGAGGGGGTGCATGGACGAAAATATAGCGCGTGTTATATAATTATGTATTATATACGTGTATTCCAACAATTCCACTTTGGTCTGGTAATACATTCGCCGCTAATCGAAATCACCTTTTTATGTCTTGAAAATCAACCAAATTGATCTTTATTAATCACTTCATCGATTAAGGGGTGAACATTGGTGCACAGAAAAGGGGGACGGGGTCTACGATACCCCGAAAGGTAGGGGGTGCATGGACGAAAATATAGCGCGTGTTATATAATTATGTAATATATACGTGTATTCCAACAATTCCACTTTGGTCTGGTAATACATTTGCCGCTAATCGAAATCACCATTTTATGTCTTGAAAATCAACCAAATTGATCTTTATTAATCACTTCATCGATTTAGGGGTGAACATTGGTGCACAGAAAAGGGGGACGGGGTCTACGATGCCCCGAAAGGTTGGGGGTGCATGGACGAAAATATAGCGCGTGTTATATAATTATGTATTATATACGTGTATTCCAACACTTCCACTTTGGTCTGGTAATACATTCGCCGCTAATCGAAATCACCATTTTATGTCTTGAAAATCAACCAAATTGATCTTTATTAATCACTTCATCGATTAAGGGGTGAACATTTGTGCACAGAAAAGGGGGACGGGGTCTACGATGCCCCGAAAGGTTGGGGGTGCATGGACGAAAATATAGCGCGTGTTATATAATTATGTATTATATACGTGTATTCCAACACTTCCACTTTGGTCTGGTAATACATTCGCCGCTAATCGAAATCACCATTTTATGTCTTGAAAATCAACCAAATTGATCTTTATTAATCACTTCATCGATTTAGGGGTGAACATTGGTGCACAGAAAAGGGGGACGGGGTCTACGATGCCCCGAAAGGTAGGGGGTGCATGGACGAAAATATAGCGCGTGTTATATAATTATGTATTATATACGTGTATTCCAACAATTCCACTTTGGTCTGGTAATACATTCGCCGCTAATCGAAATCACCTTTTTATGTCTTGAAAATCGACCAAATTGATCTTTATAAATCTTTTCATCGATCTAGGGGTGAACATTGGTGCACAGAAAAGGGGGACGGGGTCTACGATGCCCCGAAAGGTAGGGGGTGCATGGACGAAAATATAGCGCGTGTTATATAATTATGTATTATATACGTGTATTCCAACAATTCCACTTTGGTCTGGTAATACATTCGCCGCTAATCGAAATCACCATTTTATGTCTTGAAAATCAACCAAATTGATCTTTATTAATCACTTCATCGATTTAGGGGTGAACATTGGTGCACAGAAAAGGGGTACGGGGTCTACGATGCCCCGAAAGGTAGGGGATGCATGGACGAAAATATAGCGCGTGTTATATAATTATGTATTATATACGTGTTTTCCAACAATTCCACTTTGGTCTGGTAATACATTCGCCGCTAATCGAAATCACCATTTTATGTCTTGAAAATCGACCAAATTGATCTTTATAAATCTTTTCATCGATCTAGGGGTGAACATTGGTGCACAGAAAAGGGGGACGGGGTCTACGATGCCCCGAAAGGTAGGGGGTGCATGGACGAAAATATAGCGCGTGTTATATAATTATGTATTATATACGTGTATTCCAACAATTCCACTTTGGTCTGGTAATACATTCGCCGCTAATCGAAATCACCATTTTATGTCTTGAAAATCAACCAAATTGATCTTTATTAATCACTTCATCGATTTAGTGGTGAACATTGGTGCATATAAAAGGGGGACGGGGTCTACGATGCCCCGAAAGGTAGGGGGTGCATGGACGAAAATATAGCGCGTGTTATATAATTATGTATTATATACGTGTATTCCAACAATTCAACTTTGGTCTGGTAATACATTCGCCGCTAATCGAAATCACCTTTTTATGTCTTGAAAATCGACCAAATTGATCTTTATTAATCACTTCATCGATTTAGGGGTGAACATTGGTGCACAGAAAAGGGGGACGGGGTCTACGATGCCCCGAAAGGTTGGGGGTGCATGGACGAAAATATAGCGCGTGTTATATAATTATGTATTATATACGTGTATTCCAACACTTCCTCTTTGGTCTGGTAATACATTCGCCGCTAATCGAAATCACCATTTTATGTCTTGAAAATCAACCAAATTGATCTTTATTAATCACTTCATCGATTTAGGGGTGAACATTGGTGCACAGAAAAGGGGGACGGGGTCTACGATGCCCCGAAAGGTAGGGGGTGCATGGACGAAAATATAGCGCGTGTTATATAATTATGTATTATATACGTGTATTCCAACAATTCCACTTTGGTCTGGTAATACATTCGCCGCTAATCGAAATCACCTTTTTATGTCTTGAAAATCGACCAAATTGATCTTTATTAATCACTTCATCGATTTAGGGGTGAACATTGGTGCACAGAAAAGGGGGACGGGGTCTACGATGCCCCGAAAGGTTGGGGGTGCATGGACGAAAATATAGCGCGTGTTATATAATTATGTATTATATACGTGTATTCCAACACTTCCACTTTGGTCTGGTAATACATTCGCCGCTAATCGAAATCACCATTTTATGTCTTGAAAATCAACCAAATTGATCTTTATTAATCACTTCATCGATTTAGGGGTGAACATTGGTGCACAGAAAAGGGGGACGGGGTTTACGATGCCCCGAAAGGTAGGGGGTGCATGGACGAAAATATAGCGCGTGTTATATAATTATGTATTATATACGTGTATTCCAACAATTCCACTTTGGTCTGGTAATACATTCGCCGCTAATCGAAATCACCTTTTTATGTCTTGAAAATCGACCAAATTGATCTTTATAAATATTTTCATCGATCTAGGGGTGAACATTGGTGCACAGAAAAGGGGGACGGGGTCTACGATGCCCCGAAAGGAAGGGGGTGCATGGACGAAAATATAGCGCGTGTTATATAATTATGTATTATATACGTGTATTCCAACAATTCCACTTTGGTCTGGTAATACATTCGCCGCTAATCGAAATCACCTTTTTATGTCTTAAAAATCAACCAAATTGATCTTTATTAATCACTTCATCGATTAAGGGGTGAACATTGGTGCACAGAAGAGGGGGACGGGGTCTACGATACCCCGAAAGGTAGGGGGTGCATGGACGAAAATATAGCGCGTGTTATATAATTATGTAATATATACGTGTATTCCAACAATTCCACTTTGGTCTGGTAATACATTTGCCGCTAATCGAAATCACCATTTTATGTCTTGAAAATCAACCAAATTGATCTTTATTAATCACTTCATCGATTTAGGGGTGAACATTGGTGCACAGAAAAGGGGGACGGGGTCTACGATCCCCCGAAAGGTTGGGGGTGCATGGACGAAAATATAGCGCGTGTTATATAATTATGTATTATATACGTGTATTCCAACACTTCCACTTTGGTCTGGTAATACATTCGCCGCTAATCGAAATCACCATTTTATGTCTTGAAAATCAACCAAATTGATCTTTATTAATCACTTCATCGATTTAGGGGTGAACATTGGTGCACAGAAAAGGGGGACGGGGTCTACGATGCCCCGAAAGGTTGGGGGTGCATGGACGAAAATATAGCGCGTGTTATATAATTATGTATTATATACGTGTATTCCAACACTTCCACTTTGGTCTGGTAATACATTCGCCGCTAATCGAAATCACCATTTTATGTCTTGAAAATCAACCAAATTGATCTTTATTAATCACTTCATCGATTTAGGGGTGAACATTGGTGCACAGAAAAGGGGGACGGGGTCTACGATGCCCCGAAAGGTAGGGGGTGCATGGACGAAAATATAGCGCGTGTTATATAATTATGTATTATATACGTGTATTCCAACAATTCCACTTTGGTCTGGTAATACATTCGCCGCTAATCGAAATCACCTTTTTATGTCTTGAAAATCGACCAAATTGATCTTTATAAATCTTTTCATCGATCTAGGGGTGAACATTGGTGCACAGAAAAGGGGGACGGGGTCTACGATGCCCCGAAAGGTAGGGGGTGCATGGACGAAAATATAGCGCGTGTTATATAATTATGTATTATATACGTGTATTCCAACAATTCCACTTTGGTCTGGTAATACATTCGCCGCTAATCGAAATCACCTTTTTATGTCTTGAAAATCAACCAAATTGATCTTTATTAATCACTTCATCGATTAAGGGGTGAACATTGGTGCACAGAAAAGGGGGACGGGGTCTACGATGCCCCGAAAGGTAGGGGGTGCATGGACGAAAATATAGCGCGTGTTATATAAGTATGTATTATATACGTGTATTCCAACAATTCCACTTTGGTCTGGTAATACATTCGCCGCCCGCTAATCGAAATCACCTTTTTATGTCTTGAAAATCGACCAAATTGATCTTTATAAATCTCTTCATCGATCTAGGGGTGAACATTGGTGCACAGAAAAGGGGGACGGGGTCTACGATGCCCCGAAAGGTAGGGGGTGCATGGACGAAAATATAGCGCGTGTTATATAATTATGTATTATATACGTGTATTCCAACAATTCAACTTTGGTCTGGTAATACATTCGCCGCTAATCGAAATCACCATTTTATGTCTTGAAAATCAACCAAATTGATCTTTATCAATCACTTCATCGATTTAGTGGTGAACATTGGTGCACAGAAAAGGGGGACGGGGTCTACGATGCCCCGAAAGGTAGGGGGTGCATGGACGAAAATATAGCGCGTGTTATATAATTATGTATTATATACGTGTATTCCAACAATTCCACTTTGGTCTGATAATACATTCGCCGCTAATCGAAATCACCTTTTTATGTCTTGAAAATCGACCAAATTGATCTTTATAAATCTCTTCATCGATATAGGGGTGAACATTGGTGCACAGAAAAGGGGGACGGGGTCTACGATGCCCCGAAAGGTAGGGGGTGCATGGACGAAAATATAGCGCGTGTTATATAATTATGTATTATATACGTGTATTCCAACAATTCCACTTTGGTCTGGTAATACATTCGCCGCTAATCGAAATCACCTTTTTATGTCTTGAAAATCGACCAAATTGATCTTTATTAATTACTTCATCGATTTAGGGGTGAACATTGGTGCACAGAAAAGGGGGGACGGGGTCTACGATGCCCCGAAAGGTAGGGGGTGCATGGACGAAAATATAGCGCGTGTTATATAATTATGTATTATATACGTGTATTCCAACACTTCCACTTTGGTCTGGTAATACATTCGCCGCTAATCGAAATCACCATTTTATGTCTTGAAAATCAACCAAATTGATCTTTATTAATCACTTCATCGATTTAGGGGTGAACATTGGTGCACAGAAAAGGGGGACGGGGTCTACGATGCCCCGAAAGGTAGGGGGTCTATGGACGAAAATATAGCGCGTGTTATATAATTATGTATTATATACGTGTATTCCAACAATTCCACCTGTGTCTGGTAATACACTCGCCGCTAATCGAAATCACCTTTTTATGTCTTGAAAATCAACCAAATTGATCTTTATTAATCACTTCATCGATTAAGGGGTGAACATTGGTGCACAGAAAAGGGGGACGGGACTACGATACCCCGAAAGGTAGGGGGTGCATGGACGAAAATAGAGCGCGTGTTATATAATTATGTAATATATACGTGTATTCCAACAATTCCACTTTGGTCTTGTAATACATTTGCCGCTAATCGAAATCACCATTTTATGTCTTGAAAATCAACCAAATTGATCTTTATTAATCACTTCATCGATTTAGGGGTGAACATTGGTGCACAGAAAAGGGGGACGGGGTCTACGATGCCCTGAAAGGTAGGGGGTGCATGGACGAAAATATAGCGCGTGTTATATAATTATGTAATATATACGTGTATTCCAACAATTCCACTTTGGTCTGGTAATACATTCGCCGCTAATCGAAATCACCATTTTATGTCTTGAAAATCAACCAAATTGATCTTTTTTAATCACTTCATCGATTTAGGGGTGAACATTGGTGCACAGAAAAGGGGGACGGGGTCTACGATCCCCCGAAAGGTAGGGGGTGCATGGACGAAAATATAGCGCGTGTTATATAATTATGTATTATATACGTGTATTCCAACAATTCCACTTTGGTCTGGTAATACATTCGCCGCTAATCGAAATCACCATTTTATGTCTTGAAAATCGACCAAATTGATCTTTACTAATCACTTCATCGATTTAGGGGTGAACATTGGTGCACAGAAAAGGGGGACGGGGTCTACGATGCCCCGAAAGGTAGGGGGTGCATGGACGAAAATATAGCGCGTGTTATATAATTATGTATTATATACGTGTATTCCAACAATTCCACTTTGGTCTGGTAATACATTCGCCGCTAATCGAAATCACCTTTTTATGTCTTGAAAATCGACCAAATTGATCTTTATTAATCACTTCATCGATTTGGGGGTGAACATTGGTGCACAGAAAAGGGGGACGGGGTCTACGATGCCCCGAAAGGTAGGGGGTGCATGGACGAAAATATAGCGCGTGTTATATAATTATGTATTATATACGTGTATTCCAACACTTCCACTTTGGTCTGGTAATACATTCGCCGCTAATCGAAATCACCATGTTATGTCTTGAAAATCAACCAAATTGATCTTTATTAATCACTTCATCGATTTAGGGGTGAACATTGGTGCACAGAAAAGGGGGACGGGGTCTACGATGCCCCGAAAGGTAGGGGGTGCATGGACGAAAATATAGCGCGTGTTATATAATTATGTATTATATACGTGTATTCCAACAATTCCACCTGTGTCTGGTAATACATTCGCCGCTAATCGAAATCACCTTTTTATGTCTTGAAAATCAACCAAAATGATCTTTATTAATCACTTCATCGATTAAGGGGTGAACATTGGTGCACAGAAAAGGGAGACGGGACTACGATACCCCGAAAGGTAGGGGGTGCATGGACGAAAATAGAGCGCGTGTTATATAATTATGTAATATATACGTGTATTCCAACAATTCCACTTTGGTCTGGTAATACATTTGCCGCTAATCGAAATCACCATTTTATGTCTTGAAAATCAACCAAATTGATCTTTATTAATCACTTCATCGATTTAGGGGTGAACATTGGTGCACAGAAAAGGGGGACGGGGTCTACGATGCCCCGAAAGGTAGGGGGTGCATGGACGAAAATATAGCGCGTGTTATATAATTATGTAATATATACGTGTATTCCAACAATTCCACTTTGGTCTGGTAATACATTCGCCGCTAATCGAAATCACCATTTTATGTCTTGTAAATCAACCAAATTGATCTTTTTTAATCACTTCATCGATTTAGGGGTGAACATTGGTGCACAGAAAAGGGGGACGGGGTCTACGATCCCCCGAAAGGTAGGGGGTGCATGGACGAAAATATAGCGCGTGTTATATAATTATGTATTATATACGTGTATTCCAACAATTGATCTTTACTAATCACTTCATCGATTTAGGGGTGAACATTGGTGCACAGAAAAGGGGGACGGGGTCTACGATGCCCCGAAAGGTAGGGGGTGCATGGACGAAAATATAGCGCGTGTTATATAATTATGTATTATATACGTGTATTCCAACAATTCCACTTTGGTCTGGTAATACATTCGCCGCTAATCGAAATCACCATTTTATGTCTTGAAAATCAACCAAATTGATCTTTATTAATCACTTCATCGATTTAGGGGTGAACATTGGTGCACAGAAAAGGGGGACGGGGTCTACGATGCCCCGAAAGGTAGGGGGTGCATGGACGAAAATATAGCGCGTGTTATATAATTATGTATTATATACGTGTATTCCAACAATTCCACTTTGGTCTGGTAATACATTCGCCGCTAATCGAAATCACCTTTTTATGTCTTGAAAATCAACCAAATTGATCTTTATTAATCACTTCATCGATTTAGGGGTGAACATTGGTGCACAGAAAAGGGGGACGGGGTCTACGATGCCCCGAAAGGTAGGGGGTGCATGGACGAAAATATAGCGCGTGTTATATAATTATGTACTATATACGTGTATTCCAACAATTCCACTTTGGTCTGGTAATACATTCGCCGCTAATCGAAATCACCTTTTTATGTCTTGAAAATCGACCAAATTGATCTTTATTAATCACTTCATCGATTTGGGGGTGAACATTGGTGCACAGAAAAGGGGGACGGGGTCTACGATGCCCCGAAAGGTAGGGGGTGCATGGACGAAAATATAGCGCGTGTTATATAATTATGTATTATATACGTGTATTCCAACACTTCCACTTTGGTCTGGTAATACATTCGCCGCTAATCGAAATCACCATGTTATGTCTTGAAAATCAACCAAATTGATCTTTATTAATCACTTCATCGATTTAGGGGTGAACATTGGTGCACAGAAAAGGGGGACGGGGTCTACGATGCCCCGAAAGGTAGGGGGTGCATGGACGAAAATATAGCGCGTGTTATATAATTATGTATTATATACGTGTATTCCAACAATTCCACCTGTGTCTGGTAATACATTCGCCGCTAATCGAAATCACCTTTTTATGTCTTGAAAATCAACCAAAATGATCTTTATTAATCACTTCATCGATTTAGGGGTGAACATTTGTGCACAGAAAAGGGGGACGGGGTCTACGATGCCCCGAAAGGTAGGGGGTGCATGGACGAAAATATAGCGCGTGTTATATAATTATGTAATATATACGTGTATTCCAACAATTCCACTTTGGTCTGGTAATACATTCGCCGCTAATCGAAATCACCATTTTATGTCTTGTAAATCAACCAAATTGATCTTTTTTAATCACTTCATCGATTTAGGGGTGAACATTGGTGCACAGAAAAGGGGGACGGGGTCTACGATCCCCCGAAAGGTAGGGGGTGCATGGACGAAAATATAGCGCGTGTTATATAATTATGTATTATATACGTGTATTCCAACAATTCCACTTTGGTCTGGTAATACATTCGCCGCTAATCGAAATCACCATTTTATGTCTTGAAAATCAACCAAATTGATCTTTACTAATCACTTCATCGATTTAGGGGTGAACATTGGTGCACAGAAAAGGGGGACGGGGTCTACGATGCCCCGAAAGGTAGGGGGTGCATGGACGAAAATATAGCGCGTGTTATATAATTATGTATTATATACGTGTATTCCAACAATTCCACTTTGGTCTGGTAATACATTCGCCGCTAATCGAAATCACCATTTTATGTCTTGAAAATCAACCAAATTGATCTTTATTAATCACTTCATCGATTTAGGGGTGAACATTGGTGCAAAGAAAAGGGGGACGGGGTCTAAGATGCCCCGAAAGGTAGGGGGTGCATGGACGAAAATATAGCGCGTGTTATATAATTATGTATTATATACGTGTATTCCAACAATTCCACTTTGGTCTGGTAATACATTCGCCGCTAATCGAAATCACCTTTTTATGTCTTGAAAATCAACCGAATTGATCTTTATTAATCACTTCATCGATTTAGGGGTGAACATTGGTGCACAGAAAAGGGGGACGGGGTCTACGATGCCCCGAAAGGTAGGGGGTGCATGGACGAAAATATAGCGCGTGTTATATAATTATGTATTATATACGTGTATTCCAACAATTCCACTTTGGTCTGGTAATACATTCGCCGCTAATCGAAATCACCATTTTATGTCTTGAAAATCAACCAAATTGATCTTTATTAATCACTTCATCGATTTAGGGGTGAACATTGGTGCACAGAAAAGGGGGACGGGGTCTACGATGCCCCGAAAGGAAGGGGGTGCATGGACGAAAATATAGCGCGTGTTATATAATTATGTATTATATACGTGTATTCCAACAATTCCACTTTGGTCTGGTAATACATTCGCCGCTAATCGAAATCACCATTTTATGTCTTGAAAATCAACCAAATTGATCTTTATTAATCACTTCATCGATTTAGGGGTGAACATTGGTGCACAGAAAAGGGGGACGGGGTCTACGATGCCCCGAAAGGAAGGGGGTGCATGGACGAAAATATAGCGCGTGTTATATAATTATGTATTATATACGTGTATTCCAACAATTCCACTTTGGTCTGGTAATACATTCGCCGCTAATCGAAATCACCATTTTATGTCTTGAAAATCAACCAAATTGATCTTTATTAATCACTTCATCGATTTAGGGGTTCACATTGGTGCACAGAAAAGGGGGACGGGGTCTACGATGCCCCGAAAGGTAGGGGGTGCATGGACGGAAATATAGCGCGTGTTATATAATTATGTATTATATACGTGTATTCCAACAATTCCACTTTGGTCTGGTAATACATTCGCCGCTAATCGAAATCACCTTTTTATGTCTTGAAAATCGACCAAATTGATCTTTATTAATCACTTCATCGATTTGGGGGTGAACATTGGTGCACAGAAAAGGGGGACGGGGTCTACGATGCCCCGAAAGGTAGGGGGTGCATGGACGAAAATATAGCGCGTGTTATATAATTATGTATTATATACGTGTATTCCAACACTTCCACTTTGGTCTGGTAATACATTCGCCGCTAATCGAAATCACCATGTTATGTCTTGAAAATCAACCAAATTGATCTTTATTAATCACTTCATCGATTTAGGGGTGAACATTGGTGCACAGAAAAGGGGGACGGGGTCTACGATGCCCCGAAAGGTAGGGGGTGCATGGACGAAAATATAGCGCGTGTTATATAATTATGTATTATATACGTGTATTCCAACAATTCCACCTGTGTCTGGTAATACATTCGCCGCTAATCGAAATCACCTTTTTATGTCTTGAAAATCAACCAAAATGATCTTTATTAATCACTTCATCGATTAAGGGGTGAACATTGGTGCACAGAAAAGGGAGACGGGACTACGATACCCCGAAAGGTAGGGGGTGCATGGACGAAAATAGAGCGCGTGTTATATAATTATGTAATATATACGTGTATTCCAACAATTCCACTTTGGTCTGGTAATACATTTGCCGCTAATCGAAATCACCATTTTATGTCTTGAAAATCAACCAAATTGATCTTTATTAATCACTTCATCGATTTAGGGGTGAACATTGGTGCACAGAAAAGGGGGACGGGGTCTACGATGCCCCGAAAGGTAGGGGGTGCATGGACGAAAATATAGCGCGTGTTATATAATTATGTAATATATACGTGTATTCCAACAATTCCACTTTGGTCTGGTAATACATTCGCCGCTAATCGAAATCACCATTTTATGTCTTGTAAATCAACCAAATTGATCTTTACTAATCACTTCATCGATTTAGGGGTGAACATTGGTGCACAGAAAAGGGGGACGGGGTCTACGATGCCCCGAAAGGTAGGGGGTGCATGGACGAAAATATAGCGCGTGTTATATAATTATGTATTATATACGTGTATTCCAACAATTCCACTTTGGTCTGGTAATACATTCGCCGCTAATCGAAATCACCATTTTATGTCTTGAAAATCAACCAAATTGATCTTTATTAATCACTTCATCGATTTAGGGGTGAACATTGGTGCACAGAAAAGGGGGACGGGGTCTACGATGCCCCGAAAGGTAGGGGTGCATGGACGAAAATATAGCGCGTGTTATATAATTATGTATTATATACGTGTATTCCAACAATTCCACTTTGGTCTGGTAATACATTCGCCGCTAATCGAAATCACCTTTTTATGTCTTGAAAATCGACCAAATTGATCTTTATAAATCACTTCATCGATTTAGGGGTGAACATTGGTGCACAGAAAAGGGGGACGGGGTCTACGATGCCCCGAAAGGTAGGGGGTGCATGGACGAAAATATAGCGCGTGTTATATAATTATGTATTATATACGTGTATTCCAACAATTCCACTTTGGTCTGGTAATACATTCGCCGCTAATCGAAATCACCATTTTATGTCTTGAAAATCAACCAAATTGATCTTTACTAATCACTTCATCGATTTAGGGGTGAACATTGGTGCACAGAAAAGGGGGACGGGGTCTACGATGCCCCGAAAGGTAGGGGGTGCATGGACGAAAATATAGCGCGTGTTATATAATTATGTATTATATACGTGTATTCCAACAATTCCACTTTGGTCTGGTAATACATTCGCCGCTAATCGAAATCACCATTTTATGTCTTGAAAATCAACCAAATTGATCTTTATTAATCACTTCATCGATTTAGGGGTGAACATTGGTGCACAGAAAAGGGGGACGGGGTCTACGATGCCCCGAAAGGTAGGGGGTGCATGGACGAAAATATAGCGCGTGTTATATAATTATGTATTATATACGTGTATTCCAACAATTCCACTTTGGTCTGGTAATACATTCGCCGCTAATCGAAATCACCATTTTATGTCTTGAAAATCAACCAAATTGATCTTTATTAATCACTTCATCGATTTAGGGGTGAACATTGGTGCACAGAAAAGGGGGACGGGGTCTACGATGCCCCGAAAGGAAGGGGGTGCATGGACGAAAATATAGCGCGTGTTATATAATTATGTATTATATACGTGTATTCCAACAATTCCACTTTGGTCTGGTAATACATTCGCCGCTAATCGAAATCACCATTTTATGTCTTGAAAATCAACCAAATTGATCTTTATTAATCACTTCATCGATTTAGGGGTGAACATTGGTGCACAGAAAAGGGGGACGGGGTCTACGATGCCCCGAAAGGAAGGGGGTGCATGGACGAAAATATAGCGCGTGTTATATAATTATGTATTATATACGTGTATTCCAACAATTCCACTTTGGTCTGGTAATACATTCGCCGCTAATCGAAATCACCATTTTATGTCTTGAAAATCAACCAAATTGATCTTTATTAATCACTTCATCGATTTAGGGGTGAACATTGGTGCACAGAAAAGGGGGACGGGGTCTACGATGCCCCGAAAGGTAGGGGGTGCATGGACGGAAATATAGCGCGTGTTATATAATTATGTATTATATACGTGTATTCCAACAATTCCACTTTGGTCTGGTAATACATTCGCCGCTAATCGAAATCACCTTTTTATGTCTTGAAAATCGACCAAATTGATCTTTATAAATCACTTCATCGATTTAGGGGTGAACATTGGTGCACAGAAAAGGGGGACGGGGTCTACGATGCCCCGAAAGGTAGGGGGTGCATGGACGAAAATATAGCGCGTGTTATATAATTATGTATTATATACGTGTATTCCAACAATTCCACTTTGGTCTGGTAATACATTCGCCGCTAATCGAAATCACCATTTTATGTCTTGAAAATCAACCAAATTGATCTTTATTAATCACTTCATCGATTTAGGGGTGAACATTGGTGCACAGAAAAGGGGGACGGGGTCTACGATGCCCCGAAAGGTAGGGGGTGCATGGACGAAAATATAGCGCGTGTTATATAATTATGTATTATATACGTGTATTCCAACAATTCCACTTCGGTCTGGTAATACATTCGCCGCTATTCGAAATCACCTTTTTATGTCTTGAAAATCGACCAAATTGATCTTTATAAATCACTCCATCGATCTAGGGGTGAACATTGGTGCACAGAAAAGGGGGACGGGGTCTACGATGCCCCGAAAGGTAGGGGGTGCATGGACGAAAATATAGCGCGTGTTATATAATTTTGTATTATATACGTGTACTCCAACAATTCCACTTTGGTCTGGTAATACATTCGCCGCTAATCGAAATCACCTTTTTATGTCTTGAAAATCAACCAAATTGATCTTTATTAGTCACTTCATCGATTTAGGGGTGAACATTGGTGCACAGAAAAGGGGGACGGGGTCTACGATGCCCCGAAAGGTAGGGGGTGCATGGACGAAAATATAGCGCGTGTTATATAATTATGTATTATATACGTGTATTCCAACAATTCCACTTTGGTCTGGTAATACATTCGCCGCTAATCGAAATCACCTTTTTATGTCTTGAAAATCAACCAAATTGATCTTTATTAATCACTTCATCGATTAAGGGGTGAACATTGGTGCACAGAAAAGGGGGACGGGGTCTACGATGCCCCGAAAGGTAGGGGGTGCATGGACGAAGATATAGCGCGTGTTATATAATTATGTATTATATACGTGTATTTTAACAATTCCACTTTGGTCTGGTAATACATTCGCCGCTAATCGAAATCACCATTTTATGTCTTGAAAATCAACCAAATTGATCTTTATTAATTACTTCATCGATTTAGGGGTAAACATTGGTGCACAGAAAAGGGGGAAGGGGTCTCCGACGCCCCAAAAGGTAGGGGGTGCATGGACGAAAATATAGCGCGTGTTATATAATTATGTATTATATACGTGTATTCCAACAATTCCACTTCGGTCTGGTAATACATTCGCCGCTAATCGAAATCACCTTTTTATGTCTTGAAAATCGACCAAATTGATCTTTATAAATCACTTCATCGATCTAGGGGTGAACATTGGTGCACAGAAAAGGGGGACGGGGTCTACGATGCCCCGAAAGGTAGGGGGTGCATGGACGAAGATATAGCGCGTGTTATATAATTATGTATTATATACGTGTATTCCAACAATTCCACTTTGGTCTGGTAATACATTCGCCGCTAATCGAAATCACAATTTTATGTCTTGAAAATCAACCAAATTGATCTTTATTAATTACTTCATCGATTTAGGGGTAAACATTGGTGCACAGAAAAGGGGGACGGGGTCTCCGATGCCCCAAAAGTTAGGGGGTGCATGGACGAAAATATAGCGCGTGTTATATAATTATGTATTATATACGTGTATTCCAACAATTCCACTTCGGTCTGGTAATACATTCGCCGCTAATCGAAATCACCTTTTTATGTCTTGAAAATCGACCAAATTGATCTTTTTAAATCACTTCATCGATCTAGGGGTGAACATTGGTGCACAGAAAAGGGGGACGGGGTCTACGATGCCCCGAAAGGTAGGGGGTGCATGGACGAAAATATAGCGCGTGTTATATAATTATGTATTATATACGTGTATTCCAACAATTCCACTTTGGTCTGGTAATACATTCGCCGCTAATCGAAATCACCATTTTATGTCTTGAAAATCAACCAAATTGATCTTTACTAATCATTTCATCGATTTAGGGGTGAACATTGGTGCACAGAAAAGGGGGACGGGAACTACGATGCCCCGAAAGGTAGGGGGTGCATGGACGAAAATATAGCGCGTGTTATATAATTATGTATTATATACGTGTATTCCAACAATTCCACTTTGGTCTGGTAATACATTCGCCGCTAATCGAAATCACCATTTTATGTCTTGAAAATCAACCAAAATGATCTTTATTAATCACTTCATCGATTAAGGGGTGAACATTGGTGCACAGAAAAGGGGGACGGGGTCTACGATGCCCCGAAAGGTAGTGGGTGCATGGACGAAAATATAGCGCGTGTTATATAATTATGTATTATATACGTGTATTCCAACAATTCCACTTTGGTCTGCTAATACATTCGCCGCTAATCGAAATCACCATTTTATGTCTTGAAAATCAACCAAATTGATCTTTATTAATCACTTCATCGATTTAGGGGTGAACATTGGTGCACAGAAAAGGGGGACGGGGTCTACGATGCCCCGAAAGGAAGGGGGTGCATGGACGAAAATATAGCGCGTGTTATATAATTATGTATTATATACGTGTATTCCAACAATTCCACTTTGGTCTGGTAATACATTCGCCGCTAATCGAAATCACCATTTTATGTCTTGAAAATCAACCAAATTGATCTTTATTAATCACTTCATCGATTTAGGGGTGAACATTGGTGCACAGAAAAGGGGGACGGGGTCTACGATGCCCCGAAAGGAAGGGGGTGCATGGACGAAAATATAGCGCGTGTTATATAATTATGTATTATATACGTGTATTCCAACAATTCCACTTTGGTCTGGTAATACATTCGCCGCTAATCGAAATCACCATTTTATGTCTTGAAAATCAACCAAATTGATCTTTATTAATCACTTCATCGATTTAGGGGTGAACATTGGTGCACAGAAAAGGGGGACGGGGTCTACGATGCCCCGAAAGGTAGGGGGTGCATGGACGGAAATATAGCGCGTGTTATATAATTATGTATTATATACGTGTATTCCAACAATTCCACTTTGGTCTGGTAATACATTCGCCGCTAATCGAAATCACCTTTTTATGTCTTGAAAATCGACCAAATTGATCTTTATAAATCACTTCATCGATTTAGGGGTGAACATTGGTGCACAGAAAAGGGGGACGGGGTCTACGATGCCCCGAAAGGTAGGGGGTGCATGGACGAAAATATAGCGCGTGTTATATAATTATGTATTATATACGTGTATTCCAACAATTCCACTTTGGTCTGGTAATACATTCGCCGCTAATCGAAATCACCATTTTATGTCTTGAAAATCAACCAAATTGATCTTTATTAATCACTTCATCGATTTAGGGGTGAACATTGGTGCACAGAAAAGGGGGACGGGGTCTACGATGCCCCGAAAGGTAGGGGGTGCATGGACGAAAATATAGCGCGTGTTATATAATTATGTATTATATACGTGTATTCCAACAATTCCACTTCGGTCTGGTAATACATTCGCCGCTATTCGAAATCACCTTTTTATGTCTTGAAAATCGACCAAATTGATCTTTATAAATCACTCCATCGATCTAGGGGTGAACATTGGTGCACAGAAAAGGGGGACGGGGTCTACGATGCCCCGAAAGGTAGGGGGTGCATGGACGAAAATATAGCGCGTGTTATATAATTATGTATTATATACGTGTACTCCAACAATTCCACTTTGGTCTGGTAATACATTCGCCGCTAATCGAAATCACCTTTTTATGTCTTGAAAATCAACCAAATTGATCTTTATTAGTCACTTCATCGATTTAGGGGTGAACATTGGTGCACAGAAAAGGGGGACGGGGTCTACGATGCCCCGAAAGGTAGGGGGTGCATGGACGAAAATATAGCGCGTGTTATATAATTATGTATTATATACGTGTATTCCAACAATTCCACTTTGGTCTGGTAATACATTCGCCGCTAATCGAAATCACCTTTTTATGTCTTGAAAATCAACCAAATTGATCTTTATTAATCACTTCATCGATTTAGGGGTGAACATTGGTGCACAGAAAAGGGGGACGGGGTCTACGATGCCCCGAAAGGTAGGGGGTGCATGGACGAAGATATAGCGCGTGTTATATAATTATGTATTATATACGTGTATTTTAACAATTCCACTTTGGTCTGGTAATACATTCGCCGCTAATCGAAATCACCATTTTATGTCTTGAAAATCAACCAAATTGATCTTTATTAATTACTTCATCGATTTAGGGGTAAACATTGGTGCACAGAAAAGGGGGAAGGGGTCTCCGACGCCCCAAAAGGTAGGGGGTGCATGGACGAAAATATAGCGCGTGTTATATAATTATGTATTATATACGTGTATTCCAACAATTCCACTTCGGTCTGGTAATACATTCGCCGCTAATCGAAATCACCTTTTTATGTCTTGAAAATCGACCAAATTGATCTTTATAAATCACTTCATCGATCTAGGGGTGAACATTGGTGCACAGAAAAGGGGGACGGGGTCTACGATGCCCCGAAAGGTAGGGGGTGCATGGACGAAGATATAGCGCGTGTTATATAATTATGTATTATATACGTGTATTCCAACAATTCCACTTTGGTCTGGTAATACTTTCGCCGCTAATCGAAATCACAATTTTATGTCTTGAAAATCAACCAAATTGATCTTTATTAATTACTTCATCGATTTAGGGGTAAACATTGGTGCACAGAAAAGGGGGACGGGGTCTCCGATGCCCCAAAAGTTAGGGGGTGCATGGACGAAAATATAGCGCGTGTTATATAATTATGTATTATATACGTGTATTCCAACAATTCCACTTCGGTCTGGTAATACATTCGCCGCTAATCGAAATCACCTTTTTATGTCTTGAAAATCGACCAAATTGATCTTTTTAAATCACTTCATCGATCTAGGGGTGAACATTGGTGCACAGAAAAGGGGGACGGGGTCTACGATGCCCCGAAAGGTAGGGGGTGCATGGACGAAAATATAGCGCGTGTTATATAATTATGTATTATATACGTGTATTCCAACAATTCCACTTTGGTCTGGTAATACATTCGCCGCTAATCGAAATCACCATTTTATGTCTTGAAAATCAACCAAATTGATCTTTACTAATCATTTCATCGATTTAGGGGTGAACATTGGTGCACAGAAAAGGGGGACGGGAACTACGATGCCCCGAAAGGTAGGGGGTGCATGGACGAAAATATAGCGCGTGTTATATAATTATGTATTATATACGTGTATTCCAACAATTCCACTTTGGTCTGGTAATACATTCGCCGCTAATCGAAATCACCATTTTATGTCTTGAAAATCAACCAAAATGATCTTTATTAATCACTTCATCGATTAAGGGGTGAACATTGGTGCACAGAAAAGGGGGACGGGGTCTACGATGCCCCGAAAGGTAGTGGGTGCATGGACGAAAATATAGCGCGTGTTATATAATTATGTATTATATACGTGTATTCCAACAATTCCACTTTGGTCTGCTAATACATTCGCCGCTAATCGAAATCACCTTTTTATGTCTTGAAAATCAACCAAATTGATCTTTATTAATCACTTCATCGATTTAGGGGTGAACATTGGTGCACAGAAAAGGGGGACGGGGTCTACGATGCCCCGAAAGGTAGGAGGTGCATGGACGAAAATATAGCGCGTGTTATATAATTATATATTATATACGTGTATTCCAGCAATTCCACTTTGGTCTGGTAATACATTCGCCGCTAATCGAAATCACCATTTTATGTCTTGAAAATCAACCAAATTGATCTTTATTAATCACTTCATCGATTTAGGGGTGAACATTGGTGCACAGAAAAGGGGGACGGGGTCTACGATGCCCCGAAAGGTAGGGGGTGCATGGACGAAAATATAGCGCGTGTTATATAATTATGTATTATATACGTGTATTCCAACAATTCCACTTTGGTCTGGTAATACATTCGCCGCTAATCGAAATCACCATTTTATGTCTTGAAAATCAACCAAATTGATCTTTATTAATCACTTCATCGATTTAGGGGTAAACATTGGTGCACAGAAAAGGGGGACGGGGTCTCCGATGCCCCAAAAGGTAGGGGGTGCATGGACGAAAATATAGCGCGTGTTATATAATTATGTATTATATACGTGTATTCCAACAATTCCACTTTGGTCTGGTAATACATTCGCCGCTAATCGAAATCACCATTTTATGTCTTGAAAATCAACCAAATTGATCTTTATTAATTACTTCATCGATTTAGGGGTAAACATTGGTGCACAGAAAAGGGGGAAGGGGTCTCCGATGCCCCAAAAGGTAGGGGGTGCATGGACGAAAATATAGCGCGTGTTATATAATTATGTATTATATACGTGTATTCCAACAATTCCACTTCGGTCTGGTAATACATTCGCCGCTAATCGAAATCACCTTTTTATGTCTTGAAAATCGACCAAATTGATCTTTATAAATCACTTCATCGATCTAGGGGTGAACAATGGTGCACAGAAAAGGGGGACGGGGTCTACGATGCCCCGAAAGGTAGGGGGTGCATGGACGAAGATATAGCGCGTGTTATATAATTATGTATTATATACGTGTATTCCAACAATTCCACTTTGGTCTGGTAATACATTCGCCGCTAATCGAAATCACCATTTTATGTCTTGAAAATCAACCAAATTGATCTTTATTAATTACTTCATCGATTTAGGGGTAAACATTGGTGCACAGAAAAGGGGGACGGGGTCTCCGATGCCCCAAAAGTTAGGGGGTGCATGGACGAAAATATGGCGCGTGTTATATAATTATGTATTATATACGTGTATTCCAACAATTCCACTTCGGTCTGGTAATACATTCGCCGCTAATCGAAATCACCTTTTTATGTCTTGAAAATCGACCAAATTGATCTTTATAAATCACTTCATCGATCTAGGGGTGAACATTGGTGCACAGAAAAGGGGGACGGGGTCTACGATGCCCCGAAAGGTAGGGGGTGCATGGACGAAAATATAGCGCGTGTTATATAATTATGTATTATATACGTGTATTCCAACAATTCCACTTTGGTCTGGTAATACATTCGCCGCTAATCGAAATCACCATTTTATGTCTTGAAAATCAACCAAATTGATCTTTACTAATCAATTCATCGATTTAGGGGTGAACATTGGTGCACAGAAAAGGGGGACGGGAACTACGATGCCCCGAAAGGTAGGGGGTGCATGGACGAAAATATAGCGCGTGTTATATAATTATGTATTATATACGTGTATTCCAACAATTCCACTTTGGTCTGGTAATACATTCGCCGCTAATCGAAATCACCATTTTATGTCTTGAAAATCAACCAAATTGATCTTTATTAATCACTTCATCGATTTAGGGGTGAACATTGGTGCACAGAAAAGGGGGACGGGGTCTACGATGCCCCGAAATGTAGGGGGTGCATGGACGAAAATATAGCGCGTGTTATATAATTATATATTATATACGTGTATTCCAACAATTCCACTTTGGTCTGGTAATACATTCGCCGCTAATCGAAATCACCATTTTATGTCTTGAAAATCAACCAAATTGATCTTTATTAATCACTTCATCGATTTAGGGGTGAACATTGGTGCACAGAAAAGGGGGACGGGGTCTACGATGCCCCGAAAGGTAGGGGGTGCATGGACGAAAATATAGCGCGTGTTATATAATTATGTATTATATACGTGTATTCCAACAATTCCACTTTGGTCTGGTAATACATTCGCCGCTAATCGAAATCACCATTTTATGTCTTGAAAATCAACCAAATTGATCTTTATTAATCACTTCATCGATTTAGGGGTGAACATTGGTGCACAGAAAAGGGGGACGGGGTCTACGATGCCCCGAAAGGTAGTGGGTGCATGGACGAAAATATAGCGCGTGTTATATAATTATGTATTATATACGTGTATTCCAACAATTCCACTTTGGTCTGCTAATACATTCGCCGCTAATCGAAATCACCTTTTTATGTCTTGAAAATCAACCAAATTGATCTTTATTAATCACTTCATCGATTTAGGGGTGAACATTGGTGCACAGAAAAGGGGGACGGGGTCTACGATGCCCCGAAAGGTAGGGGGTGCCTGGACGAAAATATAGCGCGTGTTATATAATTATATATTATATACGTGTATTCCAACAATTCCAATTTGGTCTGGTAATACATTCGCCGCTAATCGAAATCACCATTTTATGTCTTGAAAATCAACCAAATTGATCTTTATTAATCACTTCATCGATTTAGGGGTGAACATTGGTGCACAGAAAAGGGGGACGGGGTCTACGATGCCCCGAAAAGTAGGGGGTGCATGGACGAAAATATAGCGCGTGTTATATAATTATGTATTATATACGTGTATTCCAACAATTCCACTTTGGTCTGGTAATACATTCGCCGCTAATCGAAATCACCATTTTATGTCTTGAAAATCAACCAAATTGATCTTTACTAATCAATTCATCGATTTAGGGGTGAACATTGGTGCACAGAAAAGGGGGACGGGAACTACGATGCCCCGAAAGGTAGGGGGTGCATGGACGAAAATATAGCGCGTGTTATATAATTATGTATTATATACGTGTATTCCAACAATTCCACTTTGGTCTGGTAATACATTCGCCGCTAATCGAAATCACCATTTTATGTCTTGAAAATCAACCAAATTGATCTTTATTAATCACTTCATCGATTTAGGGGTGAACATTGGTGCACAGAAAAGGGGGACGGGGTCTACGATGCCCCGAAATGTAGGGGGTGCATGGACGAAAATATAGCGCGTGTTATATAATTATATATTATATACGTGTATTCCAACAATTCCACTTTGGTCTGGTAATACATTCGCCGCTAATCGAAATCACCATTTTATGTCTTGAAAATCAACCAAATTGATCTTTATTAATCACTTCATCGATTTAGGGGTGAACATTGGTGCACAGAAAAGGGGGACGGGGTCTACGATGCCCCGAAAGGTAGGGGGTGCATGGACGAAAATATAGCGCGTGTTATATAATTATGTATTATATACGTGTATTCCAACAATTCCACTTTGGTCTGGTAATACATTCGCCGCTAATCGAAATCACCATTTTATGTCTTGAAAATCAACCAAATTGATCTTTATTAATCACTTCATCGATTTAGGGGTGAACATTGGTGCACAGAAAAGGGGGACGGGGTCTACGATGCCCCGAAAGGTAGTGGGTGCATGGACGAAAATATAGCGCGTGTTATATAATTATGTATTATATACGTGTATTCCAACAATTCCACTTTGGTCTGCTAATACATTCGCCGCTAATCGAAATCACCTTTTTATGTCTTGAAAATCAACCAAATTGATCTTTATTAATCACTTCATCGATTTAGGGGTGAACATTGGTGCACAGAAAAGGGGGACGGGGTCTACGATGCCCCGAAAGGTAGGGGGTGCCTGGACGAAAATATAGCGCGTGTTATATAATTATATATTATATACGTGTATTCCAACAATTCCAATTTGGTCTGGTAATACATTCGCCGCTAATCGAAAT
The DNA here is from genome assembly GCF_037042905.1 of Lytechinus pictus. Taxonomy (NCBI): domain Eukaryota; kingdom Metazoa; phylum Echinodermata; class Echinoidea; order Temnopleuroida; family Toxopneustidae; genus Lytechinus; species Lytechinus pictus. Next base: position 27,349 of record NW_026974211.1, on the reverse strand, counting down.
CACCATTTTATGTCTTGAAAATCAACCAAATTGATCTTTATTAATCACTTCATCGATTTAGGGGTGAACATTGGTGCACAGAAAAGGGGGACGGGGTCTACGATGCCCCGAAAAGTAGGGGGTGCATGGACGAAAATATAGCGCGTGTTATATAATTATGTATTATATACGTGTATTCCAACAATTCCACTTTGGTCTGGTAATACATTCGCCGCTAATCGAAATCACCATTTTATGTCTTGAAAATCAACCAAATTGATCTTTATTAATCACTTCATCGATTTAGGGGTAAACATTGGTGCACAGAAAAGGGGGACGGGGTCTCCGATGCCCCAAAAGGTAGGGGGTGCATGGACGAAAATATAGCGCGTGTTATATAATTATGTATTATATACGTGTATTCCAACAATTCCACTTCGGTCTGGTAATACATTCGCCGCTAATCGAAATCACCTTTTTATGTCTTGAAAATCGACCAAATTGATCTTTATAAATCACTTCATCGATCTAGGGGTGAACATTGGTGCACAGAAAAGGGGGACGGGGTCTACGATGCCCCGAAATGTAGGGGGTGCATGGACGAAAATATAGCGCGTGTTATATAATTATGTATTATATACGTGTATTCCAACAATTCCACTTTGGTCTGGTAATACATTCGCCGCTAATCGAAATCACCATTTTATGTCTTGAAAATCAACCAAATTGATCTTTATTAATCACTTCATCGATTTAGGGGTGAACATTGGTGCACAGAAAAGGGGGACGGGGTCTACGATGCCCCGAAAGGAAGGGGGTGCATGGACGAAAATATAGCGCGTGTTATATAATTATGTATTATATACGTGTATTCCAACAATTCCACTTCGGTCTGGTAATACATTCGCCGCTAATCGAAATCACCTTTTTATGTCTTGAAAATCGACCAAATTGATCTTTTTAAATCACTTCATCGATCTAGGGGTGAACATTGGTGCACAGAAAAGGGGGACGGGGTCTACGATGCCCCGAAAGGTAGGGGGTGCATGGACGAAAATATAGCGCGTGTTATATAATTATGTATTATATACGTGTATTCCAACAATTCCACTTTGGTCTGGTAATACATTCGCCGCTAATCGAAATCACCATTTTATGTCTTGAAAATCAACCAAATTGATCTTTACTAATCATTTCATCGATTTAGGGGTGAACATTGGTGCACAGAAAAGGGGGACGGGAACTACGATGCCCCGAAAGGTAGGGGGTGCATGGACGAAAATATAGCGCGTGTTATATAATTATGTATTATATACGTGTATTCCAACAATTCCACTTTGGTCTGGTAATACATTCGCCGCTAATCGAAATCACCATTTTATGTCTTGAAAATCAACCAAAATGATCTTTATTAATCACTTCATCGATTAAGGGGTGAACATTGGTGCACAGAAAAGGGGGACGGGGTATACGATGCCCCGAAAGGTAGTGGGTGCATGGACGAAAATATAGCGCGTGTTATATAATTATGTATTATATACGTGTATTCCAACAATTCCACTTTGGTCTGGTAATACATTCGCCGCTAATCGAAATCACCATTTTATGTCTTGAAAATCAACCAAATTGATCTTTATTAATCACTTCATCGATTTAGGGGTAAACATTGGTGCACAGAAAAGGGGGACGGGGTCTCCGATGCCCCAAAAGGTAGGGGGTGCATGGACGAAAATATAGCGCGTGTTATATAATTATGTATTATATACGTGTATTCCAACAATTCCACTTCGGTCTGGTAATACATTCGCCGCTAATCGAAATCACCTTTTTATGTCTTGAAAATCGACCAAATTGATCTTTATAAATCACTTCATCGATCTAGGGGTGAACATTGGTGCACAGAAAAGGGGGACGGGGTCTACGATGCCCCGAAATGTAGGGGGTGCATGGACGAAAATATAGCGCGTGTTATATAATTATGTATTATATACGTGTATTCCAACAATTCCACTTTGGTCTGGTAATACATTCGCCGCTAATCGAAATCACCATTTTATGTCTTGAAAATCAACCAAATTGATCTTTATTAATCACTTCATCGATTTAGGGGTGAACATTGGTGCACAGAAAAGGGGGACGGGGTCTACGATGCCCCGAAAGGAAGGGGGTGCATGGACGAAAATATAGCGCGTGTTATATAATTATGTATTATATACGTGTATTCCAACAATTCCACTTCGGTCTGGTAATACATTCGCCGCTAATCGAAATCACCTTTTTATGTCTTGAAAATCGACCAAATTGATCTTTTTAAATCACTTCATCGATCTAGGGGTGAACATTGGTGCACAGAAAAGGGGGACGGGGTCTACGATGCCCCGAAAGGTAGGGGGTGCATGGACGAAAATATAGCGCGTGTTATATAATTATGTATTATATACGTGTATTCCAACAATTCCACTTTGGTCTGGTAATACATTCGCCGCTAATCGAAATCACCATTTTATGTCTTGAAAATCAACCAAATTGATCTTTACTAATCATTTCATCGATTTAGGGGTGAACATTGGTGCACAGAAAAGGGGGGCGGGAGCTACGATGCCCCGAAAGGTAGGGGGTGCATGGACGAAAATATAGCGCGTGTTATATAATTATGTATTATATACGTGTATTCCAACAATTCCACTTTGGTCTGGTAATACATTCGCCGCTAATCGAAATCACCATTTTATGTCTTGAAAATCAACCAAAATGATCTTTATTAATCACTTCATCGATTAAGGGGTGAACATTGGTGCACAGAAAAGGGGGACGGGGTCTACGATGCCCCGAAAGGTAGTGGGTGCATGGACGAAAATATAGCGCGTGTTATATAATTATGTATTATATACGTGTATTCCAACAATTCCACTTTGGTCTGCTAATACATTCGCCGCTAATCGAAATCACCTTTTTATGTCTTGAAAATCAACCAAATTGATCTTTATTAATCACTTCATCGATTTAGGGGTGAACATTGGTGCACAGAAAAGGGGGACGGGGTCTACGATGCCCCGAAAGGTAGGGGGTGCATGGACGAAAATATAGCGCGTGTTATATAATTATATATTATATACGTGTATTCCAACAATTCCACTTTGGTCTGGTAATACATTCGCCGCTAATCGAAATCACCATTTTATGTCTTGAAAATCAACCAAATTGATCTTTATTAATCACTTCATCGATTTAGGGGTGAACATTGGTGCACAGAAAAGGGGGACGGGGTCTACGATGCCCCGAAAGGTAGGGGGTGCATGGACGAAAATATAGCGCGTGTTATATAATTATGTATTATATACGTGTATTCCAACAATTCCACTTTGGTCTGGTAATACATTCGCCGCTAATCGAAATCACCATTTTATGTCTTGAAAATCAACCAAATTGATCTTTATTAATCACTTCATCGATTTAGGGGTAAACATTGGTGCACAGAAAAGGGGGACGGGGTCTCCGATGCCCCAAAAGGTAGGGGGTGCATGGACGAAAATATAGCGCGTGTTATATAATTATGTATTATATACGTGTATTCCAACAATTCCACTTTGGTCTGGTAATACATTCGCCGCTAATCGAAATCACCATTTTATGTCTTGAAAATCAACCAAATTGATCTTTATTAATTACTTCATCGATTTAGGGGTAAACATTGGTGCACAGAAAAGGGGGAAGGGGTCTCCGATGCCCCAAAAGGTAGGGGGTGCATGGACGAAAATATAGCGCGTGTTATATAATTATGTATTATATACGTGTATTCCAACAATTCCACTTCGGTCTGGTAATACATTCGCCGCTAATCGAAATCACCTTTTTATGTCTTGAAAATCGACCAAATTGATCTTTATAAATCACTTCATCGATCTAGGGGTGAACAATGGTGCACAGAAAAGGGGGACGGGGTCTACGATGCCCCGAAAGGTAGGGGGTGCATGGACGAAGATATAGCGCGTGTTATATAATTATGTATTATATACGTGTATTCCAACAATTCCACTTTGGTCTGCTAATACATTCGCCGCTAATCGAAATCACCATTTTATGTCTTGAAAATCAACCAAATTGATCTTTATTAATTACTTCATCGATTTAGGGGTAAACATTGGTGCACAGAAAAGGGGGACGGGGTCTCCGATGCCCCAAAAGTTAGGGGGTGCATGGACGAAAATATAGCGCGTGTTATATAATTATGTATTATATACGTGTATTCCAACAATTCCACTTCGGTCTGGTAATACATTCGCCGCTAATCGAAATCACCTTTTTATGTCTTGAAAATCGACCAAATTGATCTTTATAAATCACTTCATCGATCTAGGGGTGAACATTGGTGCACAGAAAAGGGGGACGGGGTCTACGATGCCCCGAAAGGTAGGGGGTGCATGGACGAAAATATAGCGCGTGTTATATAATTATGTATTATATACGTGTATTCCAACAATTCCACTTTGGTCTGGTAATACATTCGCCGCTAATCGAAATCACCATTTTATGTCTTGAAAATCAACCAAATTGATCTTTACTAATCAATTCATCGATTTAGGGGTGAACATTGGTGCACAGAAAAGGGGGACGGGAACTACGATGCCCCGAAAGGTAGGGGGTGCATGGACGAAAATATAGCGCGTGTTATATAATTATGTATTATATACGTGTATTCCAACAATTCCACTTTGGTCTGGTAATACATTCGCCGCTAATCGAAATCACCATTTTATGTCTTGAAAATCAACCAAATTGATCTTTATTAATCACTTCATCGATTTAGGGGTGAACATTGGTGCACAGAAAAGGGGGACGGGGTCTACGATGCCCCGAAATGTAGGGGGTGCATGGACGAAAATATAGCGCGTGTTATATAATTATATATTATATACGTGTATTCCAACAATTCCACTTTGGTCTGGTAATACATTCGCCGCTAATCGAAATCACCATTTTATGTCTTGAAAATCAACCAAATTGATCTTTATTAATCACTTCATCGATTTAGGGGTGAACATTGGTGCACAGAAAAGGGGGACGGGGTCTACGATGCCCCGAAAGGTAGGGGGTGCATGGACGAAAATATAGCGCGTGTTATATAATTATGTATTATATACGTGTATTCCAACAATTCCACTTTGGTCTGGTAATACATTCGCCGCTAATCGAAATCACCATTTTATGTCTTGAAAATCAACCAAATTGATCTTTATTAATCACTTCATCGATTTAGGGGTGAACATTGGTGCACAGAAAAGGGGGACGGGGTCTACGATGCCCCGAAAGGTAGTGGGTGCATGGACGAAAATATAGCGCGTGTTATATAATTATGTATTATATACGTGTATTCCAACAATTCCACTTTGGTCTGCTAATACATTCGCCGCTAATCGAAATCACCTTTTTATGTCTTGAAAATCAACCAAATTGATCTTTATTAATCACTTCATCGATTTAGGGGTGAACATTGGTGCACAGAAAAGGGGGACGGGGTCTACGATGCCCCGAAAGGTAGGGGGTGCCTGGACGAAAATATAGCGCGTGTTATATAATTATATATTATATACGTGTATTCCAACAATTCCACTTTGGTCTGGTAATACATTCGCCGCTAATCGAAATCACCATTTTATGTCTTGAAAATCAACCAAATTGATCTTTATTAATCACTTCATCGATTTAGGGGTGAACATTGGTGCACAGAAAAGGGGGACGGGGTCTACGATGCCCCGAAAAGTAGGGGGTGCATGGACGAAAATATAGCGCGTGTTATATAATTATGTATTATATACGTGTATTCCAACAATTCCACTTTGGTCTGGTAATACATTCGCCGCTAATCGAAATCACCATTTTATGTCTTGAAAATCAACCAAATTGATCTTTATTAATCACTTCATCGATTTAGGGGTAAACATTGGTGCACAGAAAAGGGGGACGGGGTCTCCGATGCCCCAAAAGGTAGGGGGTGCATGGACGAAAATATAGCGCGTGTTATATAATTATGTATTATATACGTGTATTCCAACAATTCCACTTCGGTCTGGTAATACATTCGCCGCTAATCGAAATCACCTTTTTATGTCTTGAAAATCGACCAAATTGATCTTTATAAATCACTTCATCGATCTAGGGGTGAACATTGGTGCACAGAAAAGGGGGACGGGGTCTACGATGCCCCGAAATGTAGGGGGTGCATGGACGAAAATATAGCGCGTGTTATATAATTATGTATTATATACGTGTATTCCAACAATTCCACTTTGGTCTGGTAATACATTCGCCGCTAATCGAAATCACCATTTTATGTCTTGAAAATCAACCAAATTGATCTTTATTAATCACTTCATCGATTTAGGGGTGAACATTGGTGCACAGAAAAGGGGGACGGGGTCTACGATGCCCCGAAAGGAAGGGGGTGCATGGACGAAAATATAGCGCGTGTTATATAATTATGTATTATATACGTGTATTCCAACAATTCCACTTTGGTCTGGTAATACATTCGCCGCTAATCGAAATCACCATTTTATGTCTTGAAAATCAACCAAATTGATCTTTATTAATCACTTCATCGATTTAGGGGTGAACATTGGTGCACAGAAAAGGGGGACGGGGTCTACGATGCCCCGAAAGGTAGTGGGTGCATGGACGAAAATATAGCGCGTGTTATATAATTATGTATTATATACGTGTATTCCAACACTTCCACTTTGGTCTGGTAATACATTCGCCGCTAATCGAAATCACCATGTTATGTCTTGAAAATCAACCAAATTGATCTTTATTAATCACTTCATCGATTTAGGGGTGAACATTGGTGCACAGAAAAGGGGGACGGGGTCTACGATGCCCCGAAAGGTAGGGGGTGCATGGACGAAAATATAGCGCGTGTTATATAATTATGTATTATATACGTGTATTCCAACAATTCCACCTGTGTCTGGTAATACATTCGCCGCTAATCGAAATCACCTTTTTATGTCTTGAAAATCAACCAAAATGATCTTTATTAATCACTTCATCGATTTAGGGGTGAACATTTGTGCACAGAAAAGGGGGACGGGGTCTACGATGCCCCGAAAGGTAGGGGGTGCATGGACGAAAATATAGCGCGTGTTATATAATTATGTAATATATACGTGTATTCCAACAATTCCACTTTGGTCTGGTAATACATTCGCCGCTAATCGAAATCACCATTTTATGTCTTGTAAATCAACCAAATTGATCTTTTTTAATCACTTCATCGATTTAGGGGTGAACATTGGTGCACAGAAAAGGGGGACGGGGTCTACGATCCCCCGAAAGGTAGGGGGTGCATGGACGAAAATATAGCGCGTGTTATATAATTATGTATTATATACGTGTATTCCAACAATTCCACTTTGGTCTGGTAATACATTCGCCGCTAATCGAAATCACCATTTTATGTCTTGAAAATCAACCAAATTGATCTTTACTAATCACTTCATCGATTTAGGGGTGAACATTGGTGCACAGAAAAGGGGGACGGGGTCTACGATGCCCCGAAAGGTAGGGGGTGCATGGACGAAAATATAGCGCGTGTTATATAATTATGTATTATATACGTGTATTCCAACAATTCCACTTTGGTCTGGTAATACATTCGCCGCTAATCGAAATCACCATTTTATGTCTTGAAAATCAACCAAATTGATCTTTATTAATCACTTCATCGATTTAGGGGTGAACATTGGTGCAAAGAAAAGGGGGACGGGGTCTAAGATGCCCCGAAAGGTAGGGGGTGCATGGACGAAAATATAGCGCGTGTTATATAATTATGTATTATATACGTGTATTCCAACAATTCCACTTTGGTCTGGTAATACATTCGCCGCTAATCGAAATCACCTTTTTATGTCTTGAAAATCAACCGAATTGATCTTTATTAATCACTTCATCGATTTAGGGGTGAACATTGGTGCACAGAAAAGGGGGACGGGGTCTACGATGCCCCGAAAGGTAGGGGGTGCATGGACGAAAATATAGCGCGTGTTATATAATTATGTATTATATACGTGTATTCCAACAATTCCACTTTGGTCTGGTAATACATTCGCCGCTAATCGAAATCACCATTTTATGTCTTGAAAATCAACCAAATTGATCTTTATTAATCACTTCATCGATTTAGGGGTGAACATTGGTGCACAGAAAAGGGGGACGGGGTCTACGATGCCCCGAAAGGAAGGGGGTGCATGGACGAAAATATAGCGCGTGTTATATAATTATGTATTATATACGTGTATTCCAACAATTCCACTTTGGTCTGGTAATACATTCGCCGCTAATCGAAATCACCATTTTATGTCTTGAAAATCAACCAAATTGATCTTTATTAATCACTTCATCGATTTAGGGGTGAACATTGGTGCACAGAAAAGGGGGACTGGGTCTACGATGCCCCGAAAGGAAGGGGGTGCATGGACGAAAATATAGCGCGTGTTATATAATTATGTATTATATACGTGTATTCCAACAATTCCACTTTGGTCTGGTAATACATTCGCCGCTAATCGAAATCACCATTTTATGTCTTGAAAATCAACCAAATTGATCTTTATTAATCACTTCATCGATTTAGGGGTTCACATTGGTGCACAGAAAAGGGGGACGGGGTCTACGATGCCCCGAAAGGTAGGGGGTGCATGGACGGAAATATAGCGCGTGTTATATAATTATGTATTATATACGTGTATTCCAACAATTCCACTTTGGTCTGGTAATACATTCGCCGCTAATCGAAATCACCTTTTTATGTCTTGAAAATCGACCAAATTGATCTTTATTAATCACTTCATCGATTTGGGGGTGAACATTGGTGCACAGAAAAGGGGGACGGGGTCTACGATGCCCCGAAAGGTAGGGGGTGCATGGACGAAAATATAGCGCGTGTTATATAATTATGTATTATATACGTGTATTCCAACACTTCCACTTTGGTCTGGTAATACATTCGCCGCTAATCGAAATCACCATGTTATGTCTTGAAAATCAACCAAATTGATCTTTATTAATCACTTCATCGATTTAGGGGTGAACATTGGTGCACAGAAAAGGGGGACGGGGTCTACGATGCCCCGAAAGGTAGGGGGTGCATGGACGAAAATATAGCGCGTGTTATATAATTATGTATTATATACGTGTATTCCAACAATTCCACCTGTGTCTGGTAATACATTCGCCGCTAATCGAAATCACCTTTTTATGTCTTGAAAATCAACCAAAATGATCTTTATTAATCACTTCATCGATTAAGGGGTGAACATTGGTGCACAGAAAAGGGAGACGGGACTACGATACCCCGAAAGGTAGGGGGTGCATGGACGAAAATAGAGCGCGTGTTATATAATTATGTAATATATACGTGTATTCCAACAATTCCACTTTGGTCTGGTAATACATTTGCCGCTAATCGAAATCACCATTTTATGTCTTGAAAATCAACCAAATTGATCTTTATTAATCACTTCATCGATTTAGGGGTGAACATTGGTGCACAGAAAAGGGGGACGGGGTCTACGATGCCCCGAAAGGTAGGGGGTGCATGGACGAAAATATAGCGCGTGTTATATAATTATGTAATATATACGTGTATTCCAACAATTCCACTTTGGTCTGGTAATACATTCGCCGCTAATCGAAATCACCATTTTATGTCTTGTAAATCAACCAAATTGATCTTTTTTAATCACTTCATCGATTTAGGGGTGAACATTGGTGCACAGAAAAGGGGGACGGGGTCTACGATCCCCCGAAAGGTAGGGGGTGCATGGACGAAAATATAGCGCGTGTTATATAATTATGTATTATATACGTGTATTCCAACAATTCCACTTTGGTCTGGTAATACATTCGCCGCTAATCGAAATCACCTTTTTATGTCTTGAAAATCAACCAAATTGATCTTTAATAATCACTTCATCGATTAAGGGGTGAACATTGGTGCACAGAAAAGGGGGACGGGGTCTACGATACCCCGAAAGGTAGGGGGTGCATGGACGAAAATATAGCGCGTGTTATATAATTATGTATTATATACGTGTATTCCAACAATTCCACTTTGGTCTGGTAATACATTCGCCGCTAATCGAAATCACCTTTTTATGTCTTGAAAATCGACCAAATTGATCTTTATAAATCACTTCATCGATATAGGGGTGAACATTGGTGCACAGAAAAGGGGGACGGGGTCTACGATGCCCCGAATGGTAGGGGGTGCATGGACGAAAATATAGCGCGTGTTATATAATTATGTATTATATACGTGTATTCCAACAATTCCACTTTGGTCTGGTAATACATTCGCCGCTAATCGAAATCACCTTTTTATGTCTTGAAAATCAACCAAATTGATTTTTATTATTCACTTTATCGATTTAGGGGTGAACATTGGTGCACAGAAAAGGGGAACGGGGTCTACGATGCCCCGAAAAGTAGGGGGTGCATGGACGAAAATATAGCGCGTGTTATATAATTATGTATTATATACGTGTATTCCAACAATTCCACTTTGGTCTGGTAATACATTCGCCGCTAATCGAAATCACCATTTTATGTCTTGAAAATCAACCAAATTGATCTTTATTATTCACTTCATCGATTTAGGGGTGAACATTTGTGCACAGAAAAGAAGACGGGGTCTACGATGCCCCGAAAGGTAGGGGGTGCATGGACGAAAATATAGCGCGTGTTATATAATTATGTATTATATACGTGTATTCCAACAATTCCACTTTGGTCTGGTAAAACATTCGCCGCTAATCGAAATCACCTTTTTATGTCTTGAAAATCGACCAAATTGATCTTTATAAATCACTTTATCGATCAAGGGGTGAAAATTGGTGCACAGAAAAGGGGGACGGGGTCTACGATGCCCCGAAAGGTAGGGGGTGCATGGACGAAAATATAGCGCGTGTTATATAATTATGTATTATATACGTGTATTCCAACAATTCCACTTTGGTCTGTTAATACATTCGCCGCTAATCGAAATCACCATTTTATGTCTTGAAAATCAACCAAATTGATCTTTATTAATCACGTCATCGATTTAGGGGTGAACATTGGTGCACAGAAAAGGGGGACGGGGTCTACGATGCCCCGAAAGGTAGGGGGTGCTTGGACGAAAATATAGCGCGTGTTATATAATTATGTATTATATACGTGTATTCCAACAATTCCACTTTGGTCTGGTAATACATTCGCCGCTAATCGAAATCACCTTTTTATGTCTTGAAAATCGACCAAATTGATCTTTATAAATCACTTCATCGATCTAGGGGTGAACATTGGTGCACAGAAAAGGGGGACGGGGTCTACGATGCCCCAAAAGGTAGGGGGTGCTTGGACGAAAATATAGCGCGTGTTATATAATTATGTATTATATACGTGTATTCCAACAATTCCACTTTGGTCTGGTAATACATTCGCCGCTAATCGAAATCAACTTTTTATGTCTTGAAAATCAACCAAATTGATCTTTATTATTCACTTTATCGATTTATGGGTGAACATTGGTGCACAGAAAAGGGGGACGGGGTCTACGATGCCCCGAAAGGTAGGGGGTGCATGGACGAAAATATAGCGCGTGTTATATAATAATGTATTATATACGTGTATTCCAACAATTCCACTTTGGTCTGGTAATACATTCGCCGCTAATCGAAATCACCTTTTTATGTCTTGAAAATCAACCAAATTGATCTTTATTATTCACTTTATCGATTTAGGGGTGAACATTGGTGCACAGAAAAGGGGGACGGGGTCTACGATGCCCCGAAAAGTAGGGGGTGCATGGACGAAAATATAGCGCGTGTTATATAATTATGTATTATATACGTGTATTCCAACAATTCCACTTTGGTCTGGTAATACATTCGCCGCTAATCGAAATCACCATTTTATGTCTTGAAAATCAACCAAATTGATCTTTATTATTCACTTCATCGATTTAGGGGTGAACATTTGTGCACAGAAAAGGGGGACGGGGTCTACGATGCCCCGAAAGGTAGGGGGTGCATGGACGAAAATATAGCGCGTGTTATATAATTATGTATTATATACGTGTATTCCAACAATTCCACTTTGGTCTGGTAATACATTCGCCGCTAATCGAAATCACCTTTTTATGTCTTGAAAATCGACCAAATTGATCTTTATAAATCACTTTATCGATCAAGGGGTGAAAATTGGTGCACAGAAAAGGGGGACGGGGTCTACGATGCCCCGAAAGGTAGGGGGTGCATGGACGAAAATATAGCGCGTGTTATATAATTATGTATTATATACGTGTATTCCAACAATTCCACTTTGGTCTGGTAATACATTCGCCGCTAATCGAAATCACCATTTTATGTCTTGAAAATCAACCAAATTGATCTTTATAAATCACTTCATCGATTTAGGGGTGAACATTGGTGCACAGAAAAGGGGGACGGGGTCTACGATGCCCCGAAAGGTAGGGGGGTGCATGGACGAAAATATAGCGCGTGTTATATAATTATGTATTATATACGTGTATTCCAACAATTCCACTTTGGTCTGGTAATACATTCGCCGCTAATCGAAATCACCTTTTTATGTCTTGAAAATCAACCAAATTGATCTTTATTATTCACTTTATCGATTTAGGGGTGAACATTGGTGCACAGAAAAGGGGGACGGGGTCTACGATGCCCCGATAAGTAGGGGGTGCATGGACGAAAATATAGCGCGTGTTATATAATTATGTATTATATACGTGTATTCCAACAATTCCACTTTGGTCTGGTAATACATTCGCCGCTAATCTAAATCACCATTTTATGCCTTGAAAATCGACCAAATTGATCTTTATTATTCACTTCATCGATTTAGGGGTGAACATTTGTGCACAGAAAAGGGGGACGGGGTCTACGATGCCCCGAAAGGTAGGGGGTGCATGGACGAAAATATAGCGCGTGTTATATAATTATGTATTATATACGTGTATTCCAACAATTCCACTTTGGTCTGGTAATACATTCGCCGCTAATCGAAATCACCTTTTTATGTCTTGAAAATCGACCAAATTGATCTTTATAAATCACTTTATCGATCAAGGGGTGAAAATTGGTGCACAGAAAAGGGGGACGGGGTCTACGATGCCCCGAAAGGTAGGGGGTGCATGGTCGAAAATATAGCGCGTGTTATATAATTATGTATTATATACGTGTATTCCAACAATTCCACTTTGGTCTGGTAATACATTCGCCGCTAATCGAAATCACCTTTTTATGTCTTGAAAATCAACCAAATTGATCTTTATAAATCACTTCATCGATTTAGGGGTGAACATTGGTGCACAGAAACGGGGAACGGGGTCTACGATGCCCCGAAAGGTAGGGGGTGCATGGACGAAAATATAGCGCTTGTTATATAATTATGTATTATATACGTGTATTCCAACAATTCCACTTTGGTCTGGTAATACATTCGCCGCTAATCGAAATCACCATTTTATGTCTTGAAAATCAACCAAATTGATCTTTATTAATCACTTCATCGATTTAGGGGTGAACATTGGTGCACAGAAAAAGGGGACGGGGTCTACGATGCCCCGAAAGGTAGGGGGTGCATGGACGAAAATATAGCGCTTGTTATATAATTATGTATTATATACGTGTATTCCAACAATTCCACTTTGGTCTGGTAATACATTCGCCGCTAATCGAAATCACCTTTTTATGTCTTGAAAATCAACCAAATTGATCTTTATTAATCACTTTATCGATTTAGGAGTGAACATTGGTGCACAGAAAAGGGGGACGGGGTCTACGATGCCCCGAAAGGTAGGGGGTGCATGGACGAAAATATAGCGCGTGTTATATAATTATGTATTATATACGTGTATTCCAACAATTCCACTTTGGTCTGTTAATACATTCGCCGCTAATCGAAATCACCTTTTTATGTCTTGAAAATCAACCAAATTGATCTTTATTAATCACTTCATCGATTTAGGGGTGAACATTGGTGCACAGAAAAGGGGGACGGGGTCTACGATGCCCCGAAAGGTAGGGGGTGCATGGACGAAAATATAGCGCGTGTTATATAATTATGTATTATATACGTGTATTCCAACAATTCCACTTTGGTCTGTTAATACATTCGCCGCTAATCGAAATCACCATTTTATGTCTTGAAAATCAACCAAATTGATCTTTATTAATCACTTCATCGATTTAGGGGTGAACATTGGTGCACAGAAAAGGGGGACGGGGTCTACGATGCCCCGAAAGGTAGGGGGTGCTTGGACGAAAATATAGCGCGTTTTATATATTTATGTATTATATACGTGTATTCCAACAATTCCACTTTGGTCTGGTAATACATTCGCCGCTAATCGAAATCACCTTTTTATGTCTTTAAAATCGACCAAATTGATCTTTATAAATCACTTCATCGATCTAGGGGTGAACATTGGTGCACATAAAAGGGGGACGGGCTCTACGATGCCCCGAAATGTAGGGGGTGCATGGACGAAAATATAACGCGTGTTATATATTAATGTATTATATACGTGTATTCCAACAATTCCACTTTGGTCTGGTAATACATTCGCCGCTAATCGAAATCACCTTTTTATGTCTTGAAAATCAACCAAATTGATCTTTATTAATCACTTCATCGATTTAGGTGTGAACATTGGTGCACAGAAAAGGGGGACGGGGTCTACGATGCCCCGAAAGGTAGGGGGTGCATGGACGAAAATATAGCGCGTGTTATATAATTATGTATTATATACGTGTATTCCAACAATTCAACTTTGGTCTGGTAATACATTCGCCGCTAATCGAAATCACCTTTTTATGTCTTGAAAATCAACCAAATTGATCTTTATTAATCACTTCATCGATTTAGGGGTGAACATTGGTGCACAGTAAAGGGGGACGGGGTCTACGATGCCCCGAAAGGTAGGGGGTGCATGGACGAAAATATAGCGCGTGTTATATAATTATGTATTATATACGTGTATTCCAACAATTCAACTTTGGTCTGGTAATACATTCGCCACTAATTGAAATCACCTTTTTATGTCTTGAAAATCAACCAAATTGATCTTTATTAATCACTTCATCGATTTAGGGGTGAACATTGGTGCACAGAAAAGGGGGACGGGGTCTACGATGCCCCGAAAGGTAGGGGGTGCATGGACGAAAATATAGCGCGTGTTATATAATTACGTATTATATACGTGTATTCCAACAATTCCACTTTGGTCTGGTAATACATTCGCCGCTAATCGAAATCACCTTTTTATGTCTTGAAAATCAACCAAATTGATCTTTATTAATCACTTCATCGATTTAGGGGTGAACATTGGTGCACAGAAAAGGGGGACGGGGTGTACGATGCCCCGAAAGGTAGGGGGTGCATGGACGAAAATATAGCGCGTGTTATATAATTATGTATTATATACGTGTATTCCAACAATTCAACTTTGGTCTGGTAATACATTCGCCGCTAATCGAAATCACCTTTTTATGTCTTGAAAATCAACCAAATTGATATTTATTAATCACTTCATCGATTTAGGGGTGAACATTGGTGCACAGTAAAGGGGGACGGGGTCTACGATGCCCCGAAAGGTAGGGGGTGCATGGACGAAAATATAGCGCGTGTTATATAATTATGTATTATATACGTGTATTCCAACAATTCCACTTTGGTCTGGTAATACATTCGCCGCTAATCGAAATCACCATTTTATGTCTTGAAAATCAACCATATTGATCTGTATTTATCACTTCATCGATCTAGGGGTGAACATTGGTGCACAGAAAAGGGGGACAGGGTCTACGATGCCCCGAAAGGTAGGGGGTGCATGGACGAAAATATAGCGCGTGTTATATAATTATGTATTATATACGTGTAGTCCAACAATTCCACTTTGGTCTGGTAATACATTCGCCGCTAATCGAAATCACCATTTTATGTCTTGAAAATCAACCAAATTGATCTTTATTAATCACTTCATCGATTTAGGGGTGAACATTGGTGCACAGAAAAGGGGGACGGGGTCTACGATGCCCCGAAAGGTAGGGGGTGCATGGACGAAAATATAGCGCGTGTTATATAATTATGTATTATATACGTGTATTCCAACAATTCCACTTTGGTCTGGTAATACATTCGCCGCTAATCGAAATCACCTTTTTATGTCTTGAAAATCGACCAAATTGATCTTTATAAATAACTTCATCGATCTAGGGGTGAACATTGGTGCACAGAAAAAGGGGACGGGGTCTTCGATGCCCCGAAAGGTAGGGGGTGCATGGACGAAAATATAGCGCGTGTTATATAATTATGTATTATATACGTGTATTCCAACAATTCCACTTTGGTCTGGTAATACATTCGCCGCTAATCGAAATCACCATTTTATGTCTTGAAAATTTAACCAAATTGATATTTATTAATCACTTCATCGATTTAGGGGTGAACATTGGTGCACATAAAAGGGGGACGGGGTCTACGATGCCCCGAAAGGTAGGGGGTGCATGGACGAAAATACAGCGCGTGTTATATAATTATGTATTATATACGTGTATTCCAACAATACCACTTTGGTCTGGTAATACATTCGCCGCTAATTGAAATCACCTTTTTATGTCTTGAAAATCAACCAAATTGATCTTTATTAATCAATTCATCGATTTAGGGGTGAACATTGGTGCACAGAAAAGGGGGACGGGGTCTACGATGCCCCGAAAGGTAGGGGGTGCATGGACGAAAATACAGCGCGTGTTATATAATTACGTATTATATACGTGTATTCCAACAATTCCACTTTGGTCTGGTTATACATTCGCCGCTAATCGAAATCACCATTTTATGTCTTGAAAATCAACCATATTGATCTGTATTAATCACTTCATCGATTTAGGGGTGAACATTGGTGCACAGAAAAGGGGGACAGGGTCTACGATGCCCCGAAAGGTAGGGGGTGCATGGACGAAAATATAGCGCGTGTTATATAATTATGTATTATATACGTGTATTCCAACAATTCCACTTTGGTCTGGTAATACATTCGCCGCTAATCGAAATCACCATTTTCAGTCTTTTAAATCAACCATATTGATCTGTATCAATCACTTCATCGATTTAGGGGTGAACATTGGTGCACAGAAAAGGGGGACAGGGTCTACGATGCCCCGAAAGGTAGGGGGTGCATGGACGAACATATAGCGCGTGTTATATAATTATGTATTATATACGTGTATTCCAACAATTCCACTTTGGTCTGGTAATACATTCGCCGCTAATCGAAATCACCATTTTATGTCTTGAAAATCAACCAAATTGATCTGTATTAATCACTTCATCGATTTAGGGGTGAACATTGGTGCACAGAAAAGGGGGACAGGGTCTACGATGCCCCGAAATGTAGGGGGTGCATTGACGAAAATATAGCGCGTGTTATATAATTACGTATTATATACGTGTATTCCAACAATTCCACTTTGGTCTGGTAATACATTCGCCGCTAATCGAAATCACCATTTTATGTCTTGAAAATCAACCATATTGATCTGTATCAATCACTTCATCGATTTAGGGGTGAACATTGGTGCACAGAAAAGGGGGACAGGGTCTACGATGCCCCGAAAGGTAGGGGGTGCATGGACGAAAATATAGCGCGTGTTATATAATTATGTATTATATACGTGTATTCCAACAATTCCACTTTGGTCTGGTAATACATTCGCCGCTAATCGAAATCACCATTTTATGTCTTGAAAATCAACCAAATTGATCTTTATTAATCACTTCGTCGATTTAGGGGTGAACATTGGTGCACAGAAAAGGGGGACGGGGTCTACGATGCCCCGAAAGGTAGGGGGTGCATGGACGAAAATATAGCGCGTGTTTTATAATTATGTATTATATACGTGTATTCCAACAATTCCACTTTGGTCTGGTAATACATTCGCCGCTAATCGAAATCACCATTTTATGTCTTGAAAATCAACCAAATTGATCTTTATTATTCACTTCATCGATTTAGGGGTGAACATTTGTGCACAGAAAAGGGGGACGGGGTCTACGATGCCCCGAAAGGTAGGGGGTGCATGGACGAAAATATAGCGCGTGTTATATAATTATGTATTATATACGTGTATTCCAACAATTCCACTTTGGTCTGGTAATACATTCGCCGCTAATCGAAATCACCTTTTTATGTCTTGAAAATCGACCAAATTGATCTTTATAAATCACTTTATCGATCAAGGGGTGAAAATTGGTGCACAGAAAAGGGGGACGGGGTCTACGATGCCCCGAAAGGTAGGGGGTGCATGGACGAAAATATAGCGCGTGTTATATAATTATGTATTATATACGTGTATTCCAACAATTCCACTTTGGTCTGGTAATACATTCGCCGCTAATCGAAATCACCATTTTATGTCTTGAAAATCAACCAAATTGATCTTTATAAATCACTTCATCGATTTAGGGGTGAACATTGGTGCACAGAAAAGGGGGACGGGGTCTACGATGCCCCGAAAGGTAGGGGGGTGCATGGACGAAAATATAGCGCGTGTTATATAATTATGTATTATATACGTGTATTCCAACAATTCCACTTTGGTCTGGTAATACATTCGCCGCTAATCGAAATCACCTTTTTATGTCTTGAAAATCAACCAAATTGATCTTTATTATTCACTTTATCGATTTATGGGTGAACATTGGTGCACAGAAAAGGGGGACGGGGTCTACGATGCCCCGAAAGGTAGGGGGTGCATGGACGAAAATATAGCGCGTGTTATATAATTATGTATTATATACGTGTATTCCAACAATTCCACTTTGGTCTGGTAATACATTCGCCGCTAATCGAAATCACCTTTTTATGTCTTGAAAATCAACCAAATTGATCTTTATTATTCACTTTATCGATTTAGGGGTGAACATTGGTGCACAGAAAAGGGGAACGGGGTCTACGATGCCCCGAAAAGTAGGGGGTGCATGGACGAAAATATAGCGCGTGTTTTATAATTATGTATTATATACGTGTATTCCAACAATTCCACTTTGGTCTGGTAATACATTCGCCGCTAATCGAAATCACCATTTTATGTCTTGAAAATCAACCAAATTGATCTTTATTATTCACTTCATCGATTTAGGGGTGAACATTTGTGCACAGAAAAGGGGGACGGGGTCTACGATGCCCCGAAAGGTAGGGGGTGCATGGACGAAAATATAGCGCGTGTTATATAATTATGTATTATATACGTGTATTCCAACAATTCCACTTTGGTCTGGTAATACATTCGCCGCTAATCGAAATCACCTTTTTATGTCTTGAAAATCGACCAAATTGATCTTTATAAATCACTTTATCGATCAAGGGGTGAAAATTGGTGCACAGAAAAGGGGGACGGGGTCTACGATGCCCCGAAAGGTAGGGGGTGCATGGACGAAAATATAGCGCGTGTTATATAATTATGTATTATATACGTGTATTCCAACAATTCCACTTTGGTCTGGTAATACATTCGCCGCTAATCGAAATCACCATTTTATGTCTTGAAAATCAACCATATTGATCTGTATCAATCACTTCATCGATTTAGGGGTGAACATTGGTGCACAGAAAAGGGGGACAGGGTCTACGATGCCCCGAAAGGTAGGGGGTGCATGGACGAACATATAGCGCGTGTTATATAATTATGTATTATATACGTGTATTCCAACAATTCCTCTTTGGTCTGGTAATACATTCGCCGCTAATCGAAATCACCATTTTATGTCTTGAAAATCAACCAAATTGATCTGTATTAATCACTTCATCGATTTAGGGGTGAACATTGGTGCACAGAAAAGGGGGACAGGGTCTACGATGCCCCGATAAGTAGGGGGTGCATGGACGAAAATATAGCGCGTGTTATATAATTATGTATTATATACGTGTATTCCAACAATTCCACTTTGGTCTGGTAATACATTCGCCGCTAATCGAAATCACCATTTTATGTCTTGAAAATCAACCAAATTGATCTTTATTATTCACTTCATCGATTTAGGGGTGAACATTGGTGCACAGAAAAGGGGGACGGGGTCTACGATGCCCCGAAAGGTAGGGGGTGCATGGACGAAAATATAGCGCGTGTTATATAATTATGTATTATATACGTGTATTCCAACAATTCCACCTTGGTCTGGTAATACATTCGCCGCTAATCGAAATCACCTTTTTATGTCTTGAAAATCGACCAAATTGATCTTTATAAATAACTTCATCGATCTAGGGGTGAACATTGGTGCACAGAAAAAGGGGACGGGGTCTACGATGCCCCGAAAGGTAGGGGGTGCATGGACGAAAATATTGCGCGTGTTATATAATTATGTATTATATACGTGTATTCCAACAATTCCACTTTGGTCTGGTAATACATTCGCCGCTAATCGAAATCACCATTTTATGTCTTGAAAATCAACCAAATTGATCTTTATTAATCACTTCATCGATTTAAGGGTGAACATTGATGCACAGAAAAGGGGGACGGGGTCTACGATGCCCCGAAAGGTAGGGGGTGCATGGACGAAAATACAGCGCGTGTTATATAATTATGTATTATATACGTGTATTCCAACAATACCACTTTGGTCTGGTAATACATTCGCCGCTAATTGAAATCACCTTTTTATGTCTTGAAAATCAACCAAATTGATCTTTATTAATCACTTCATCGATTTAGGGGTGAACATTGGTGCACAGAAAAGGGGGACGGGGTCTACGATGCCCCGAAAGGTAGGGGGTGCATGGACGAAAATATAGCGCGTGTTATATAATTACGTATTATATACGTGTATTCCAACAATTCCACTTTGGTCTGGTAATACATTCGCCGCTAATCGAAATCACCTTTTTATGTCTTGAAAATCAACCAAATTGATCTTTATTAATCACTTCATCGATTTGGGGGTGAACATTGGTGCACAGAAAAGGGGGACGGGGTCTACGATGCCCCGAAAGGTAGGGGGTGCATGGACGAAAATATAGCGCGTGTTATATAATTATGTATTATATACGTGTATTCCAACAATTCCACTTTGGTCTGGTAATACATTCGCCGCTAATCGAAATCACCATTTTATGTCTTGAAAATCGACCAAATTGATCTTTATAAATCACTTCATCGATCTAGGGGTGAACATTGGTGCACAGAAAAGGGGGACTGGGTCTAAGATGCCCCGAAAGGTAGGGGGTGCATGAACGAAAATATAGCGCGTGTTATATAATTACGTATTATATACGTGTATTCCAACAATTCCACTTTGGTCTGGTAATACATTCGCCGCTAATCGAAATCACCTTTTTATGTCTTGAAAATCAACCAAATTAATCTTTATTACTCACTTCATCGATTTGGGGGTGAACATTGGTGCACAGAAAAGGGAGACGGGGTCTACGATGCCCCGAAAGGTAGGGGGTGCATGGACGAAAATATAGCGCGTGTTATATAATTATGTATTATATACGTGTATTCCAACAATTCCACTTTGGTCTGGTAATACATTCGCCGCTAATCGAAATCACCATTTTATGTCTTGAAAATCAACCATATTGATCTGTATCAATCACTTCATCGATTTAGGGGTGAACATTGGTGCACAGAAAAGGGGGACAGGGTCTACGATGCCCCGAAAGGTAGGGGGTGCATGGACGAACATATAGCGCGTGTTATATAATTATGTATTATATACGTGTATTCCAACAATTCCTCTTTGGTCTGGTAATACATTCGCCGCTAATCGAAATCACCATTTTATGTCTTGAAAATCAACCAAATTGATCTGTATTAATCACTTCATCGATTTAGGGGTGAACATTGGTGCACAGAAAAGGGGGACATGGTCTACGATGCCCCGAAAGGTAGGGGGTGCATGGACGAAAATATAGCGCGTGTTATATAATTACGTATTATATACGTGTATTCCAACAATTCCACTTTGGTCTGGTAATACATTCGCCGCTAATCGAAATCACCATTTTATGTCTTGAAAATCAACCATATTGATCTGTATCAATCACTTCATCGATTTAGGGGTAAACATTGGTGCACAGAAAAGGGGGACAGGGTCTACGATGCCCCGAAAGGTAGGGGGTGCATGGACGAAAATATAGTGCGTGTTATATAATTATGTATTATATACGTGTATTCCAACAATTCCACTTTGGTCTGGTAATACATTCGCCGCTAATCGAAATCACCATTTTATGTCTTGAAAATCAACCAAATTGATCTTTATTAATCACTTCATCGATTTAGGGGTGAACATTGGTGCACAGAAAAGGGGGACGGGGTCTACGATGCCCCGAAAGGTAGGGGGTGCATGGACGAAAATATAGCGCGTGTTATATAATTATGTATTATATACGTGTATTCCAACAATTCCACTTTGGTCTGGTAATACATTCGCCGCTAATCGAAATCACCTTTTTATGTCTTGAAAATCGACCAAATTGATCTTTATAAATAACTTCATCGATCTAGGGGTGAACATTGGTGCACAGAAAAAGGGGACGGGGTCTACGATGCCCCGAAAGGTAGGGGGTGCATGGACGAAAATATTGCGCGTGTTATATAATTATGTATTATATACGTGTATTCCAACAATTCCACTTTGGTCTGGTAATACATTCGCCGCTAATCGAAATCACCATTTTATGTCTTGAAAATCAACCAAATTGATCTTTATCAATCACTTCTTCGATTTAGGGGTGAACATTGGTGCACAGAAAAGGGGGACGGGGTCTACGATGACCCGAAAGGTAGGGGGTGCATGGACGAAAATACAGCGCGTGTTATATAATTATGTATTATATACGTGTATTCCAACAATACCACTTTGGTCTGGTAATACATTCGCCGCTAATTGAAATCACCTTTTTATGTCTTGAAAATCAACCAAATTGATCTTTATTAATCACTTCATCGATTTAGGGGTGAACATTGGTGCACAGAAAAGGGGGACGGGGTCTACGATGCCCCGAAAGGTAGGGGGTGCATGGACGAAAATATAGCGCGTGTTATATAATTACGTATTATATACGTGTATTCCAACAATTCCACTTTGGTCTGGTAATACATTCGCCGCTAATCGAAATCACTATTTTATGTCTTGAAAATCAACCAAATTGATCTTTATTAATCACTTCATCGATTTAGGGGTGAACATTGGTGCACAGAAAAGGGGGACGGGGTCTACGATGCCCCGAAAGGTAGGGGGTGCATGGACGAAAATATAGCGCGTGTTATATAATTATGTATTATATACGTGTATTCCAACAATTCCACTTTGGTCTGGTAATACATTCGCCGCTAATCGAAATCACCATTTTATGTCTTGAAAATCAACCAAATTGATCTTTATTAATCACTTCATCGATTAAGGGGTGAACATTTGTGCACAGGAAAGGGGGACGGGGTCTACGATGCCCCGAAAGGTAGGGGGTGCATGGACGAAAATATAGCGCGTGTTACATAATTATGTATTATATACGTGTATTCCAACAATTCCACTTTGGTCTGGTAATACATTCGCCGCTAATCGAAATCACCTTTTTATGTCTTGAAAATCGACCAAATTGATCTTTATAAATCACTTCATCGATCTAGGGGTAAACATTGGTGCACAGAAAAGGGGGACGGGGTCTACGATGCCCCGAAAGGTAGGGGGTGCATGGACGAAAATATAGCGCGTGTTATATAATTATGTATTATATACGTGTATTCCAACAATTCCACTTTGGTCTGGTAATACATTCGCCGCTAATCGAAATCACCTTTTTATGTCTTGAAAATCAACCAAATTGATCTTTATTAATCACTTCATCGATTTAGGGGTAAACATTGGTGCACAGAAAAGGGGGACGGGGTCTACGATGCCCCGAAAGGTAGGGGGTGCATGGACGAAAATATAGCGCGTGTTATATAATTATTCAATTCAATTCAATTCAATTCAAGGTGTTTTATTCAGATATTGCAGCCTAGAAGGCTGAATTGCATATGAATTTACAATTAAAAACATACAAATTGTTGCATATAATACAAAAGATCAATTTGAAGATAAACCAAGAATTACATGTTTGAAGCAAAGAAAAGTAGATTACAAGTAATATAAATGATTTTAAATAATAAATAATCAATTTGAGTTAGGCCTATGTTGCAAGTGAAGAAAATATAAATCTGAATTGTATTATAAATTAAACTAACAATACTCATTTAAGGCAAGAATTGTGTTTAAACTATTGCAATTTTATAAGACAATAAGGAACACATGTTTTAGTTACAAAATATTAATGGTCATGATCATGATAATTTAGAATTTAATCATATTACAAGTGAAGATAATGTGAATTTAAATTTAAACTGTACAGACAAGTTAGATTTATAATTCACTTTTCTGGTGACAATTGGGATTCAATTGTGCAAATAATATCTTATATTACAATGAGAATTAAGACATTAAAATTTATAACTATGTGGTTTTTTTAAAATACATTACTAATAAATAAATTGATGAATCCATAATAAGTTTTATGCTGTACAATATACACATTTAAAGAAATGTACATAAGTCAATAAGGAATTACTGTAAGGAATGGGTGGTGGAAAAAAAAAAAAAAAAAAAAAAAAAAAACCAACTGAAATATTAAAAACATCAACTGCCCGTCACAACCCGCAAAAATGTCAAATAAAACGAGAGCTAAATCAAGGGTTGGTCTGCGTGTTAGGCGATCTCATGCTTCGTAATACGTAATTATGTATTATATACGTGTATTTCAACACTTCCACTTTGGTCTGGTAATACATTCGCCGCTAATCGAAATCACCATTTTGGCCCGAATTCACAAAGGTGGACTAAAGTTATACCCGGGGTATAAAACGCGTCATTTGACGTCATTTTAATCCATGGACTAAAGTTAGCACCTAGGGGCTAACTTTTGCGATTCACAAAGGTCGACTAAAGTTATACCGGGGTATAAAACGCGTCATTTGACGTCACGACTTAGTCAGCTCTTTGGGGTGGACTAAATCGGTGGGTTAAAGTTAGTCCACTGTTTTAACCAATCAGATAGCAGCATTTCGATTGCGGAAAAGTTTGCTGCAAGAAAAAAGTTTTTTGGACAGAGACGAGATTCGGTGTGATCGGCTTATCTAAAGCTTCATATTTCACGACTTCGACCGAGATTGTAAGTAAATTACATAATTTTTGGAGCTTAAATCATGACGGAGCCTTCAGTTCCATCTGTAACTATTATTGATAGCTTTAACTTTCCAAAAGGTATACTCGAAAACTTGAAATGGTATCTGAATCATTGTTATCGTCGCGTCTCTAAGCTGCTCAGTCCCAGCCATGTACTTTTGTGTGCGTTCATATCTATGAGCATTGCAGTGCGAGACGCAATTAGCGTACACTACACAGGCCAGGTAGTCGTGATTGAAAGGTCGATACTATTTGCTAGTTATGTCAGGCAGTGATTTTCGATTTCGTGTGATTTTCATGGAATTTTTGTTGTCTACGATACCCCTGCCACTCCTCCTGGCCCTGCCAACACAGCTACTGTGCATCTAATTTTGTCTGAGACTGAAGCAAGGCCAAGGCAAGTCCAGGCATGCCAGGAGAGCAGCAATACAAATAAGTTTTTTTTTAAACACTACAATACAGAGCCGGTCTAACTTAGACATTCTACTCTGGGCTGGCTTTTTCTTGGCTTGGATAGATGGTCAAGCTTTGAAGCTTACCTGGTAGCCATGTTAGAGTTAGTCCTACAACATCGTTGGAGTAAAAAAAATATTTTAATAAGGGTCAACTCTAAATTAAGGCTAAGCCCTGATTAAATTATTTTTTGAAAAAATATTTAATAAAGATTGGGTTCCACTCACCGCTGTTTACTCCAACAGCTATAAATGAGCTGATTTTACTTATACTAAAACTAAGTTTTACTGGCCTTCGGCATTGCATTTGCGATCACTTATAGATTTACGGTGTCGTCAAAACATTAAAAAATAATGGAAATCCTAGGCCTAATTGATTATTTGAGTAGATCTAACTGAGGTCTAACTTTGAAAATTCTCTCTTTTGGGGGTTATTATAAACTCTACCCCACCCTCTTTGTTTCAAGTATTTTTTTTTCACAAGGAGTCCCAATGTTATATTCACATGATACCACAGACAAGTGCATTTGATCTTCAGTCCTCTACATTTGTAGTAGACCGATAAATAGGTTTATTTCTGTCAGGGATATGCTCCCCTGAGATTTCATGTGGCTCCGCAGCATCCCGTCCCACCAAAAAAAAATCAGAAACTGTTGAACGACTCCTCTGAAACAGCGGATTTTATCAATCTACATTTGTAGCTGCTTTATTATTTTTTTCTTTGATATACCTTGACATTGCAGTATGATTGATGAATAAATATTTTTTTCATTATTTTTTTTCTTCCATATCAGCAACAGACCATACATACTCGGCAGATTGTGCTCAATCAAGACAAAGCAAACATGGCTCACAATTTTGAACTGCTGTGCCGTCTTGCAAGAGAGTGAGGTATGCCTTATCAATTCATATTTAAAAAAAATTAAATGTCATTAAAATGGCCTTTTTTAATAAAATATTATTTCTGGGATTTGAATTCATCATGTAATTGTAATTTGTAAATGTATCATGTGACATGTATGTTACTTTTTCATTCTTGTCATAGTAATTGACAAAAAAGAAGAGGGGGGGGGGGACCTTGCTTGTGTGTTATTAACATATATATTTGTCTACTGGTCACTAGGCTTGTTGATCTCCAATTAATCCTGACATTTTGTTGAATATTTATTTAAAAGAGAGAAAGAAAGCATTGTCAGTTTCATGAATGCCGGGGGGGGGGGGTAGAAAAAAAGTTTAATGAGACTTTGATGAAGATTCATGAAAATATGTTATTCGAAAGTCACTCGCAAGCAATAACCTCTATTTGTGTAAACAAAGTTCCATAAAATTAGTGCCTTGCCTTCATTATTAAAGCCAATTGAAAGTGATTCAGTAAATCAGTTTTCATAGTAAGCATCTCTATGACGTGCGTGGTTTGATCAATGATGATGATCAGCAGCAATTGGCAGGTTTTTTTTCTTCACTTTTACAAGTAGGTAAATAGAAAAGCTACTCATGTCAATTAGAATTTTTATCCTATCTTTTTTAAAGGATTTCTGTATAATGTTTCACATTTTGTTCCTCATTTTAAACACTTTTGAATTAAATGTAATTCAAAGAGTAAATTGCCCATTCATGGT